>NW_017155624.1:738342-748197 GCF_001652005.2 Ceratina calcarata
ATTTATAGAAATAATTGTAAGATAAACAATTTAAAAGATATTCCGAAGGAGAATGATTCATTGTTGCAATCGAGTACAGGATTCTAGCGAGGCATTCGAAGAATGAGACAGAAAGCGATCTTTGTAATAATGAAGATCAGTGAAAAATGAGCAGAGGAGTGGGTTCAGAGGTAAGAGCAAGCCTGAGTCGCAGGCTGCGTGTAGCGCAGCGCTTTCCGTGACTCTTTCTTCCCGTGACACGCGGGCTGACCTCTTTAAGAATGTTGCTCACCGGGGCCTCTACCCGGCCTTACCCGTCACGGTTATTACTTATTGCCGATCTCAAGGAGATTCGCCGCGTTGCATTGTTTATGGCGCATCGGAGATTGGCCAGCGATCGCGATGAAGCGATCGTGAAACGCTTGTCGCGAGAAGAGCGACGTCCGCCGCGATGACGAAGTAAGTCCCGAGCCGTCGCTTGATTGGGAACTCGTCTATTTTTACCGCGATAGAAATAATGATGACGACGAGAAGTTAGCCTGTGGTAACTAGCCTGGCCGGCCACTTAAGCGGCAGAGTCGCTGGCTCGCTCGTTGCTGAAAGGATTATTTTGGTCGCACGATCGACGCCGAGAATTATCGGTAAGATCGACGATTGCCGGGCGAGCCTCCCGGTCGTTGATGGTAATTGGAGTGGAAAAGAGTGTGGAACGAAGACTTCGTCGAAACCGTGGAAACAATTTCATTTGTAATATCACTTATAGAAATCGAGAGACTCGGTCAGGATATTCACTCGGTTTAACGAGACGCCAAATGCATTCGCGTCAACAGAGTTCTATCCATGGCTGACATTTAAAAGGCATTTAATAATTGTCATTTAAACACATGTTGCGTTTTCGACATGATGCCTTCGCTCGTAAGTTCCTTGGCCGTTGCTAGATAGATACCGATAGGTACTCGCGAACTCGAGGCAATCACGAACTCTGTTCACGTCCGTTCCCGATGTGTCGTCCCGATGTTCCATTATCTCCTTCCCCGAAGTAACCGCAAGCAATGAAATAACACCGTCCTCGCTTCCCTCGATCCACCGATGCAACATCGTCCAATTACGCGCTCCTGTAACTCTTTCCGAAACACGTTTTAATCAACATTTTCCAGGATACCATCTGAAACAACGCATATTCCTTAAATTTCGAGGAAACCCGTGTAGAAACAATTATTATAGAAAAATAAAAAAAGAATAAACCAATTGCTTTATGGAATATGGAACGAGAGCAAAATATTCTAACTGTTTCAGTCCCATGCCGGTTGTTATCATTATTTTCGAAAAACGGTGTACCGAAACGGTGGTTCCACTCGGCAAATCATACGTTTGTGGTCCCCGGAGGCGGGAGCCGATTCGTGAATGAACTGAACGACTACGTTGAACGACCCGAGGAGGAGGCATCATCGTGAAAGCGAGGATCGCGTTCCGTTTTCGGCACGTGAGGGACCAGCGACGACGCGGCGTGCATCGACCCAGCGTTCGCCACCGCGTCGGGTGCCGGGTTTGTTCAACCGGGCCCACGGACGGAATCGTATCGAATCGAAAACCTCGGGGTAGGAAAACATCATCACGTCGCCTCGCCGGCGACGTGGTATTTGGTTACGATGACGGGGGCATGGGAGTGAATGAGGGACGGGCGGCCGGTGGGGCGATAATACGGCAGTTAGTATGCGGCAGGTACTGTTACTTAATGTTAATGCCACCGGACCCCATTGATACTTGTGTGTACGCGACGGAACGAAGAACAGATTCCAGCTACGAAACGGAGGAGGGCCCGCCGCGGTCACGGCATGGCATGGCATGGCACGGCACTCGGGGGCCCCTACCATGGCCGACACGCCGCGCCAGGGTGGTGCACGAAGAAGCCGACTCTGGAATGCTACGATCCGGTGTACAATCCCGGGGCCCCGTTCCAACCTGTCCGTCCGGCGTGTACCACCGCGGAGTCGGGCCCGGACAAGAACAGGGAACGATGAACGAGGGGCGCGGGACGCGTAAGAAGAGGGAAGAAATCGCTTTATCGCGCCACCGGACCCACTGCTCCGACCTGAAGCCGGAGCCACGCGGAAAAATTGCGAGACCGACCACGCTCTGATTTCTCTTCATCGATGACACGATCGTAAAATTGGAACATTTCAGCTAGACGAATGTTAATTTTGAATGTCCACCAGTGACTGTTACTTGGTTCCAGTTTTATAATTACACAGCTTGTATTACAGTGTTTTCTAATATCGTTGTAATTAATAGAGTAAATAAAATCAGTTATTTTTTCTCAGATAGTATATTAGAAATCGATCGTGCATGTGCAACAAAAGATGGTGATAGATAGTAGACGTTTACGGGGACCCATTACCTGTTCGCAGTATTTTAATAAGGTCAGGGATGCGTCTTTATTACGCGGTCGGACACCCTAAGAGATCCGAGAGATCTACGAGGGACCTGGAGTTAGCACCGGGCATTCCCGTTTCGCGTCACGTAGATCCGTTTAATCTACGAAGGTATAAATCAGGTTGATTTCTTAAATGAGGCAACGCCGTCCCCGTGTCTCCGAATTAACCTTGCACGCCGTGACATCATCTTGTATATTTCTTCACCGGCCGCTTAATGGCGTCGAATAATTCACTCGGAAAGGGCGACGAGTGAAAAGAACAAACGAAAACGACCGACGAAGGCGGGTTAAGAAGAACTGAAGAAACGGGGAAGGAGAGGGTTAAAAAAGGTGAGCGAGGGAGAAGGACGGGTGTGGAGAGACGGAAACGTAACGAAGGCGCACGTAAGAACAGAGAGACAAAGACGGATGTGGGGAAAAAGAGAGGAGGAGGAGGAGGAGGAGGAGGCAGACGATGGTCCGGTCATACGTTCGCCAGAAGAAATTTTTATGGGGGCCCCATCTACGAGCTGCGAGCTCTCGACGGGAACGTCTGGAATTTTTAGATCCATTCCGGCTCACTCGTAAAACCGCACACCGTAATTAAAAGCCACGGCTGATCGCGGGATCTTCACGTTTAGTGTCGCGGACATTTTCATTATTGCCAGTTACTTCCCCTCCGGTTAGACAGATACGGCCGGAAGCGGTGTCGATAAAATACCCGGGAGACCGATCGCTCGTCTGTTAATGAACGCGTTTATCGGGCACGGAACAGATATTTATCGGATATCGCGTGCACCATAACTAATCGCCTAATTAATAAACGATAAAAAGTTTTGATGTGTTTACATTAACCGGTGTAGTTCGGGTAATTCCTACGCTCGTAAAAGAACCGTAACTACTTCCCTCGCAATTATTTTTCACTTTTAATTACAATATTACGATTTTAGGAGGTCGTTAGCAGACGCGCGGAAAGATACTTATCCCTGCAAAAAATTCATTCACTTAGCGGGTCAAAACTGAACGATTTAAACAACAACTGTTTATCGTTTTAAGAAATTTATCTCGTTTCCGATTATCGAAATTGATGAGCCCTTGGAATTGGCAACTTTTGACCTTCTGCTGATCTCGAAACGGGTGGGCACTGATAACGAAGAGGATTTCGTTGTGGCACCGTGTGGCAAGGAGAGAAAAAGTAGAAGGAGGAGACGAGGGGAGGTCCAGTGAAAGAGATCGAAAAAGAAATACTCGGATCAGAGGCGAAAAGACAGAAAAAGGACGAGGCGAGCGGCGAGTCGGCGAGCCAGGAACCGGGGAAAAAGCCGAGTGGAAGAAAGACGGGCTGACGAAGATTCTCGAAGGATGGAACTATGGAAGCAAAAACAGAAACCAGTCTCACTGGCTCAAGGCTGCCTACCCGAGAGAGTATCTGGCCCCGGAGCAGCAGAGGCAACAGCTTGAGCCTTCGGCTACCTGGTCTGCCCGTGAGTACCTGTCTGCCTTTAACTCCGATTCGTTTCTTCCTTTTTCACCCTTTCCTTTCTTCCTTGCGCGTCCCGATGCAATATAGCGAACTAATCCTATCACAAAGTAACAAAATCGAGTGACGTTGTGAAACGCAGAAGCGTGCCTGCCAGTTTCTTTTCAAACTCCATTTCTTCTGTAGTTGTAACAGATTATTCTAATTAATATGAATTAAATAATATACTCTAGTGAAATTACGTATTTATTTCTTTGTAAGATACAATTTTGTAGTTTTTATTATTATATTTATTGGATAAGAAATTTTTCAAATACGTTGTGTGACGTAGTGCAATGATTCCGGATAGTTCTACAATTAATTAAAACTTTGGTTCATAAAATTTTTGTCCAAGAATCGACAGAAGATGAAAAATGCTATGAAAAAATACGTGCTAAGGAGACACTTTAACATCCCTGTCGATTCAACAATCTCGCTGTATCCCTTCGAGCGACTGTTCGCACGCCGTTCTTGTTCCTTCCACTTCTCTCGCAGTTCGTCGTCCTTCTCTTCACTTCGGTCCTCCCCCCCTTGTTCCCTCTGTTTCTCTCTCCACGCGAGAGCCAGGCTTTCGTCCAAGGGGGGCCTTACACCGTGGCTACCACCTTTATCCTTGGGTCCGTGGCACACCGGTACGCGGCGAGTCGTTTCACGCAAATTCAGCAGGAACGCCTTCGTTGAGGAGCCGCGGTCCCGAACTCGTTCCTCCGTTAAAACCGTGACGCATCGTCGAGACCGGTCGAAGCCAAGCATCTCGCGCTCTCCACTCCTGGGGTATCGTCCTCTTTGATCCTTCGACTTGGCGAAAGGACCAGACCCCATCGTCCCGGGCGTTCGATTCTTTCCACGTAATTATACGCGCTCCGTTCCCGTTCGCCTCGATAACGCGTTCCCAGTTACACCTGAACGCCAGCCACGAATTGCCTTCCTTCAGAAACGCATTCGAAGCCAAGAAATTTTTCAAATACGTTGTGTGACGTAGTGCAATGATATGTTCTACAATTAATTAAAACTTTGGTTCATAAAATTTTTGTCCAAGAATCGACAGAAGATGAAAAATGCTATGAAAAAATACGTGCTAAGGAGACACTTTAACATCCCTGTCGATTCAACAATCTCGCTGTATCCCTTCGAGCGACTGTTCGCACGCCGTTCTTGTTCCTTCCACTTCTCTCGCAGTTCGTCGTCCTTCTCTTCACTTCGGTCCTCCCCCCCTTGTTCCCTCTGTTTCTCTCTCCACGCGAGAGCCAGGCTTTCGTCCAAGGGGGGCCTTACACCGTGGCTACCACCTTTATCCTTGGGTCCGTGGCACACCGGTACGCGGCGAGTCGTTTCACGCAAATTCAGCAGGAACGCCTTCGTTGAGGAGCCGCGGTCCCGAACTCGTTCCTCCGTTAAAACCGTGACGCATCGTCGAGACCGGTCGAAGCCAAGCATCTCGCGCTCTCCACTCCTGGGGTATCGTCCTCTTTGATCCTTCGACTTGGCGAAAGGACCAGACCCCATCGTCCCGGGCGTTCGATTCTTTCCACGTAATTATACGCGCTCCGTTCCCGTTCGCCTCGATAACGCGTTCCCAGTTACACCTGAACGCCAGCCACGAATTGCCTTCCTTCAGAAACGCATTCGAAGCCATTCGCTTACTCAGAATTTTAAGTTGTAAAATATTCTTGGAATTGCAGAAAAATAAAGATGAATTAATATGAGAAACAGTTTTAATTGTGCTAATTAATTACTTACAATTATTTTACAAAACTGTCGATTTCTATCTATTACCATTAACTTTTAATCGACTGTTTAAAATCTTTTGAAATTCTTTGGAAGCCAACGTGTATCCAAGTACTTATTAAACAGAAGTATGCATGAATGTATGGATCGCGAGGCGACGGGGGCGACTAATTGCGAGAGGTGCGATAAATTCGCGAAGAGTGAGGATGGACAGGATTGGAAACATCGGGATGGGATATTAGCTTGCCGTGGTACGGCAAGGGGGCAAGAGTATCTTCGATGAATCGATTTCACGCGCACGCTGCACTAATGGCGTCCTATCCAGCGGCGGAATCGGCACGACGAAGCGGCGCGGTACGGCGCGCGGCGACTGGGTATGACACGCGAAATGATAAGTCTTGATGCGCCGTGGCGAATGGCGATAATTCGAAACGTGACGAGCCGCCGCGCCGCAGGAACCGGGCGTTCGAGTTACCGGTGGCGATTGATAACGCGACGAAACGGCGATCGATTTGTCGCGGAAAATTAGCATCGGCGACTATGACATAGTGCCGCCGCGTCAGCACCGTATACGGCCTGCCGAGGTGCTAAGGACATTTAATAGCCAATAGGCGTATCAACGTTAGGCGTACATAGATTTGCACTATAATTTTTTATTTTTTACGAGTACTATGCAAAATAGACTGTTGACAGATTAGAAAATTACCTAATACTAAGACTCGAGACAAAACAATAACGTCGAAGAAATGACTAAAAGTAGACTCGATCGCTACCAGTGCACTTGTCAGGTTTAAAAAGAGATTGCATTCCATTACGTATCCTGAAAGCCTTTTAACACCTCGTTATCTCAGGATACATAATTGTCGGTGGTCATTATTCAGAGATAATGAGAAGCCGAAGGGTGGCAGCAACCGATCGGCTTCGTAAAAATTCGCTCGGTGCCCTTACGAAATCGACTCGCGACTTCGTAACACAGAAAATTCCCGTTTCTTTCATCGGACAGCGACCAAGAATGTGAACTCGTTATTTCAGCGTCCAGCGTTGAACTCACTACGTCCCATAATCAATCGCCGCGACCAGCGTTAAACTCACCGCGTTCCATCTGTTTATACTTCACTTTCGTACGAAAGCAATTTGATTTTCTTTAAGATTAAACAAATGTAATTTTCTTTCAAACCTGAAGTATGATTCAATGATGAAGTTTCATTGTATCTGTTGTTTCATTGAAGAATGTTTATTCGTATTTTTATATTGCATCACACTGTTCTCACAAACTGAGCCAATCTCCCTGTGCCCCTGGCGTCCGTCGACGACAACGTCCCACTTAGACGCCGGTACAACAAACTGTGTACGCACCATGTAGTTACCTCCGCAGGAACTCCTACATAAGTACGTGCAAGTGTGCAGGCAGGTCTAGTAGTCAGCCAGTCGCGTTGTAATCGCGGAATAATTGAATCCACGCACTGCGGGGACCGCGATCTCTCTACTCTGTCTAACCACCTGTTCCTCGCGGAACCACCGTTCCCTTCCCTTTTCAACGCGAGAAAGGGAGATAAAGACAGAGGTAGGAGAGGGGAAGCTTTATTTATAAGCGCCTCCAGCTACCAGCATAAATGCAGCGAGGACTGCATTCATAAACGCTGCCACCGGCTACCGCCAGCTTTCCTAGATCAGGTCCGCGTGCTGCTGCTGTTGCTGTTGTTGTTGTTGTCCCGATCCCCGGCTGTCCTGGCGACGCTGGTGGCGCTAGCACCGCGATCGGCGCAACCGACGACCCCGTTTACTTGGAGCCTCGGGGCCGGACTACCTCGCTTACTCGAACTCAAACGGTCGCCT
Source organism: Ceratina calcarata (assembly GCF_001652005.2). Classification (NCBI taxonomy): domain Eukaryota; kingdom Metazoa; phylum Arthropoda; class Insecta; order Hymenoptera; family Apidae; genus Ceratina; species Ceratina calcarata. Next base: position 745,818 of record NW_017155624.1, read on the forward strand.
TCTCATATCTCTCTCTCTCTCTCTTTTTCTTTTCTCTTCACCGCTTCGCCTCTCTCTGTCCGTTGCACGTTCTTCTTCTACGCGAGCAAGTTGGCTCCAGCCAGCTCCTCCGCCGCATCTAAACGCTGTCGAGATTAATGCCATATCCTCGGGCTCGCTTCCGGAGTTCGTTCCTCCTTCGGCTTCGATGGGACTCTCGGATGGTTTCTCCGTGTGGGTGGATAATATTCGGGGTTACAAATTGCTCGGAGGGGAAATGATAAAGCTATCGGCGCAGTGGCTGATTCGAATAATGGGAATGCTACTGCGGTTTTGAAATTAGGATGGGACGTGGAAGAATCGATGAATGGTTTTTCGATACAGATGAAGATCGTATGTAAGTGTTATCTTATCTACAAGTTTATAAAGCGTGCGTGGGTGGTCCTGTCTTCTAGACTGCTTTATACTAGCACCATTTTTTCTAGTGATCTCTAATTTCATTTAACGTATTAAAGAATTAATTACGATCTTCATTGTTCCTTGTACTTTATAAATTGTAAGAACTAGAAGATGTACATATAATATAAAAATGTACAAAACGTTGCAGTATTTCAATAGTGAAACACAAACGTCTCTTTATAGATCTCTAATTATTATAATCGATTATGTAAGCACTTTACAGTAGAACAAGATGAACGTTCAGAAAACACTTGACGAAGTGAAGTGGCACCCTCGTCATCGGACCGGTGGATCAAAGCCACATAGTCGCGACGGGCTACTCAATTTTATTGCCAATAACAATGGCGCATTGAAAGCTCGCGGAACGCTAATGCATCATTCTGATTGCTAGCCGCAATAAACTGAACGAGGATGCATCCCGGATTGAAGGAGGCTCGCTCGCGCGCCGCGGTATGTAACGCGTGTAAGGCGATTTAACGCACCTGAACAGAGGTTTAAAGTCGCTTAAAAGAGTGCAGTAGTCCGCGGAGTACGTTTCCGAGCGTAGAAGGCTATTCCCTGGCCTTGGATGCCCATTCGTTATTGAAGCGGCGCTGTGTGGAAACGCTTCGCTCGTTATTTTCCAGCTGCGTTGTGTAATGAACCGCGTTTCGCTCGCTGTTCAGCAGCGGGCGCGCTGCTATCCCTGTTTCGTAGTTTATTAGATCCGGACGATATCGTTAAACGCGAGAGAAGAGATTAAAAGAAACGGAGCTACCGGTTACGAAGCTAAGCTGTACGCCCGGAAGAGATCGATGAATTATGCGCGAACAGGTGTAAAAAAACTGAGACTCTTCAGATGGAATCGGCAATATCGGTTTGAATCATCGAATAATGCGGACGTGTCTCCTTGACGGGTCGACCGGCATCCTCGTGGAGAACAGTACCCGGTGAAGTATGCGGATGCACAGGGTATCGTTCACGGTGAAACGATTTCAACGAAATTACTAGCGTTAGAATCATTTGATGAACATAAACTGTGCACTCAATATCATCTGCATCGTAGGTACTCTATTTTCACAGACATTAAATCCTGTTGCATATGAAATCCCATGATGTCAAGGTCATCAGTAATAATTCGTAGTTTCTAGTAGATTCGAAACTCGTAATCGCCGCGCCATATTTCAGCTACTCCGGGTTGTACGTTTTCGCAACACCCCGCGTTAACTGAATCTACGATTATTCGTAACGAGTCCCACGAGCGTACACAGAAACAACTGTATCCGTAATTACCGCGCGCGGTAAACCTCTGAACCAGGAATTAGAATGGACCCTTCCCAGGCATTTCCAATCCGGTCAGACGGTATCCGAGCGTTGTAAAAGCGGCATAAAGTTCAGCCCGTACACGCTTATCCTCGCGAGCGCGGTGCATCGATTAAGATCAACGGGATTCCTCGCGCGAAATAATCTCCGGTCGATTTTTGCCGGGTCGTTAAGCCGATCGTCGACGGTCGCCCAGTACTGTTTGCTCAGCTCGCTGGCTCGTTACCCGCCGATGCCTCGCGCGGTAATTACGCGGTAAATAATAATATATCCCATTATCAGTTCATAAATTGGCGGCCAACGAACCGCGTCGGAACTAGGCACGGGAATCGGTTTCGCGAAACGTCGCTCGTACATACGATGATATACGCCGGCTGCCAGTGCTACTTACTCCGGGAAAACCGATTGGTATTTCGCGTCTTGATTTACTGGAATCAACCACACACCAATTATTGCGTGCACTTTATATAAATTATCAGGGTTGATCGAACGCGGTTACTTACATGCATCGCTCGCACTTAAGCTTGTATAAGCTACATACTTAAACACTGCTAACATGTTGAATTTGTTATTATAGATTCCTATTACTATTAAAAAGCTATCTGCAAAATTTTAGATCAATTCATGGGTTTTTTGAAAA
>NW_017155624.1:748932-777481 GCF_001652005.2 Ceratina calcarata
ATACATCCTTAAGTAGTTCGCATGCATAGACTCTGATCGCTACACGACTGCTATCAAACGATCCTGGGATCATTTTATTTACTTCTTAAACTTGTCAGCTCGAGTTATTTTATATTTTACAAATCTATTATTTACGCAAAAAGAGAATTGATTCGAAGAAACGCGCGGCGAAAGATCGATGCTCGTTCGCATGAGCGCGCTGATGATTTTACTGCAGAGTTCCCTGCCCTTCAGTTTTGCGCCTTTACGCTTTTACAACAGAATATTATATGGGTGCCGGCGATTTACGAGGAGCATCCGTCGCCGTAAAAACGGTTCGTAAATTCGTTCAAAGGACAAAGAAGCTGCCATATAAAAGTTTACAGCTACTATACTCGGCGCTCTCGTTTCCTCCTCCCTTCGTGCACCTGTACGCTTCACGCGGTTTTGTATACGTCGTACATTTCACGCGAGCCGACCAATCATCCGACATAATTTCCGGGTAATATCCTGGAAAGATGTCTGTATCAACCGAAGTGATTTCTCACAATCCATTTAACCTTTTCCTCGTGCTCTCCGAGTAAAGCTTCTATATAAATTATCGTTCTTATCGATCTTGCTGCTATCTTTAAACATAAAAATAATTCTGTCAGATTAATTGAGTGAACCTACTGTACCGTTTCTTATACTGAAATTATATCTATTTCTCTTATTGAAATTATGAACGCCGCATTCAATGACGAACGTGAATTAAATTGAGAATAAAAGAATCGAGGAATGAAAATGATAAAAAGTATCAGCACGAGATAAATCATAGAATTAAATTGATTTAGAGCTGAGAAAAAACCGGGCACTTTTTCTCGCGAGATTCGTCATCCTCAGAAATTGATACAATTACATTCGTACAAAGCGGCCAGCTCCTCAGGAACTGTCTATTCTTCCCAGCTCGTTTCATTTTTTGTTCAGTCCAAAGCGTTCGAGTGACTGGTATCAATTATAATCCCGCCGAAAAGTAATAGTACCACGGGTTTAATGACAATGGGCCACGGGTCCTCTTTCCGCACGCAACTAGGATTTAATACGAATTAATGGAAGCGGTCTGTACGAAAGCTGAGCGCACGGTCGGAGGCGGTTTCACAAGGCTGCGGCGAGCTACCACTTTTTATGTCAATTAATATTTCGTCACGGATCGGAACCGACTAAAAGGAGCGTCTAGCGAGCCCCGGGCCATACAACCGCCCCGTCGCCGTGCCTCGAAATTAGAATAGCCTCAATTTTCTTTCGACAGTCCCCACAATTATATATATACATATACATTGCTTTCATTTTTAAATATGTTCTATGTTCTTTGACATATGTCAAATCTGTTCTATTTACCTCTTAATCATATTGATGGAATTTATTTAATTTCACTTTTTTAATAATAGAATATCAGAAAACAGAATACAACGACAGGTTCGAAGTCACGTTGTATATTAATCTGACGGCGCGAGTCATGGATCCGTACGCAGTGAGAGTGTTGAACGATTCTTCGAATTACGCATCGTTCGCGTCTATTTATACAGCGAACTTTTCTAAGAGAGACAAACTGCCGCATAATAGCGTAATTACAATCGCGCGCGCGGAACGCGAGGTTAATCGCGTGAGAATTGAAACCCTCCTTTCTCGCGGCGATGGGGAATCGACTCCTTTTCTCCTGACCTAATCCGCGGCCGTAATCCGGTTAGCCGAACGCATTAGCCCGGCGGCCTCCTACGAGTGTCAAGGTGTGACAGGTGAAAGAACAGGCCTAAAGGGAAAAGTTCTTCACGACTTTCGCCGAGCAATAAAGGAACTCCTGCCGATGGTTAGGCCTCGCCTCTCGAATTCGTTCATGCTCGCAGGTAGCGGCCGACGGTTACCGGAGACAGAACGGTGTCACTATCGGCTGTCACGCGAACGTAATTGGCCACGACAAGCTAATCTTGGAATACGATAAACGCCGCGATACCGCGGGGCTAAATCACGCGAACCGATTCACCGCTGACACTCGACTGCCAAGAACTGTCCGCTTTTAATTTGCCAATACGGTACGCAAACACGGTTCTCGATGCGTTCCCCATTTGGTGCACCTGTTAATTGAATCGTGCAGATGTAAAGTTAAACGCTCTACAGAAATCGACTCTGAATGTTCCATTGAACTTCCCTTCGCAATTCTAAATATATTTGAAAACGATTCAATTTTCATTGTTTCATTAAAATTGTTTCCTGATTTATCAGAGAAACTTTTATTCCTTTGACAGAACTAAAGAACAATTATTTTTTTTTACACTTTGGATGGGTCGTAGTATAAAAGCGAATTTACGTTGGGTCTTTCCCTAACGAATACAAAAGGGATTCGACGAAATTCAGAAAGTTTGAATCTTTTTGTTCAGATTGCGGCACGGTGTGGAACGATAGCGGAGGTTCGGCAGTAACAGGATGGTACGGCACCAGGAATGTTAATTAGTTAATTAAAACGTCTTGGTCTGTTTCCACCTGGGGGATATATTTAGATAAGACCAGTGTCCTATATCGGGCGCATTTTCGGACCGGACCCGAGCCGAACTAAACCGGTCGTGATTACCGGGGTCCGCTGCATTCGGTTGGCCGCGAGATAAGTCCCTGATGGACCGATCGCTCCCGAGGACGCAGCCGTTTAGTTTAGAACCAACTGCTGGGATATCCCACGTATACGCACATTAGAATAATCACTAATTAGGTAAAACGTACAAGAAAAACTTTTTTCTATTTATCTCTCAAGAAACAAAGTTAAAAAGATTCTTTCGATGTCCACTTCTACCGTCTTGAATCCATATTAATTGAAAGGCCGTTGATTAGTATCGCGGATAAAATATATTCTAAATTTATCTGAAATCTCTTGGCAAGGGATCGGTGGTATAAAAACGTTTGACACACGCCACGCCATCAGATCGGTAGCTCTCTATTCACTGGGGAGGAACCACTCGAACAAAGGACACCGCCTGAAAGAATTAATCCGTTCGCAATCGAAACGACCGTGAACGCGAGCAACAACGGCCTCGTGCTATTTCCTTTCGTCGGTTCTCCGCGTCTCAACGCGACGATTAGATCCGACAGCGCGCGGGGATCGCGAACAGATGGGAGATCCTGCCGATCGGTGCCACTCGAGAGAAGGAGACCAGCAAAGGGACACACTTTCCACACGGTCTCTCGCCCAGGATAACGTGATTACCAACCGCGTGCGTATTATACGCGCGCCTATTACGTAGCCGTGGCATTTGCGTCGCGAGATCGCTGGTCGTTATTGAAAATCGCGGCGAGTTTGCGGATCGCAATCTTGACATTGATCGCAGATAACGCTCGGCTACGAGCTTCATCTCGTTCCCTCCCTCTATCATCGATCATTAGCCTCCTAGCCGGACGTCCACCTAGATTCTAAAGGCAGAGCGAGCATTCCAGCTGGTGAAAACCAGGATTTCTTCTTCTTCTTCGTCGTCGTCGTCGTCGTCGTCCTGGACTTCCTTCCCTTCGCTCCGAGAAAAATTTCTCAACCATCTGACGTGTACATCTTTCTCGACGAAAGGAGATACAATCGACTTAGACCGTGATCGATCGCCGGTGACGAGCAAAATCGAGAGGGAGATTATGATTTCGGTAAGCTCCGATTGATAGATGAAACATGCTAATTCCTTTTTTGTCGTCGGATTAACGTCGCGGCGCCGCGCGATATACTGTGTCCACCTTTTGTGGCGCATTAGAAAGTTACGCGGGTACACGTGTAGACGTGCGAGTATCTGAATCGGTAAGTCGAGTTGCTAGACGTGAAACGGGAGAAGCGCGTTAAGCCGCAAACGATTAAGCATCCGTGTTCGCGGACTGCCGAGGAACGTGTATTTATATTTGCTTGCGTGTAGCCTCGGCTATTTAGATACCCGTGATACACAGCAACGTTTTCCGTGATTCGAACACGACTCCGTTTGGGGATACGTTCGATGAGTATTTTCGACAGTACATAGTACGATACGAAGTGTCTCGACTGTGTCTGATGACGACAGGCGAGATCGAAAAATTGACAGGATTAACAGAGTGGAAGAGAAATAGGATAGTCCTGAAAAAGATAAATAGAGTCAATGAAAAGGAAAAAAAAGACACGTGTTTAAAATCACGCTCGAGGACAGTGATAGAGGGTAATAAACAGAAACAAGAGTTAGCTACGAAAATCAGGCCTCACTGAAAAATATTAAACAAAGTAGGAAATTAAAATAGAGAAATGACTGCCTAAATGAACACGTGGCTGTTGCCAGACGATACAAAACCACAACTTCATTCTTTCTTCTTTCATAAAATTGTATGCAAAACATGAAAAGTTTGAATCTGTTGCATATTATTTTTGCATCTCGTAAGATTGCCTGAATTTACACTGAAGCTGAACCGTTCTGTCGAACAGGAAGTTAAACCTCGAATCCTTTTCCATATCGTTTGTTCCCCTTCACAACTTTCATTCCACGAGATTTGAAAGGGCATCGGCACGAGCACGAAACTGCACCGGAGGTAGCCGGCCTGTCCGCATCCCGGTCCCGGTGGCCTCCCCAGGGAGGACAAAGACCAGATTTGCGTGGGCCAATGCACCGAAGCAATTACTCGTCGATCCTGTCCGGTGCGCAGGGAGGAATCTTCATCGGTCATCGACGATCCGGATGCCCGTCACGTGGCGGCGTTTTGCGTGAGTACCACCGTAAGGCCCTGAAGAGCGGCCCATTGAGTGGAGGGCAGCGGCAGAGAAGGAGGACGAAAACCGGTGAAGAAAGAGAAGAGGAGAAAGGGACAACGAGCAGTCGTACAGATCCCGACGACTATCGCGTCAATGCAAACGTCACGGATAAAGATTCCTTTCACCCTTCGCCGAATTTGATTCGTACACGGTTTTCTCGATTGACATACACCCTTTTCAATCGAAAAAAATACTTGCATAAGTCATTCAATTACAGCTCGGAACCTGAAAATCAATCGAGGACCGTACATAACTTTTTATGCCAAGTCAACTATGGCACCATACAATATGAATCGACAACCGTTTGACGTGTATTCTTAAGTGCACACACTGTACGCATCACTGAAATAACAAAGAAATAAACTGTACGAATTATTACTATTAAACATTTTACACTAGTTGAGTCAGAGAGAGAGAGAGAGAGAGAGAGAGAGAGAGAGAGAGAGAGAGTAAACTTGAATGGAAACAGAGGCAGAGATTGCAAAAGAATCATTGTATGCTCGGCAAGAAAATGGACCAACGTATGGCAAAAAGGTAACTGCAATTCCAATTCATAAATGCGATATAGCAAGCCGATTGCGGGCAACTCAGCCCGGGGAGCTGTTTTTCCACCGCCTATTAGCAGTCGCGTCCTTGTAATTAAATACTCGAGCTCGATACATTCTGTCCGCTTCTTCATATCGCCCCTGCAAAAAGAGGGGTTACGCCCGTCCGTCCGCGCGGCCGGTCAACGTTTCTTCCCTTTACAAAAGCGCAAGGCGCACTCAGCGGCCCGGCTTTATTGCCGGCGAACATCCTCGCTGAAATATCGCACGCGTAATGGGACGCTTCTCACCCGAACGAGCCGCGGAGGAGCTTTTTTGCATTTCACGCCGCTTAATCGCCACCGTTCGGCCATATATCGCGGCCGCGTCCTGCAACACTGAAACTATTTTTGTCGCGTCCCAACGCCGATAACCGATGTACCTCCTTATCTTTATTAAAACGTATCCTGGTCAATCGTTCCCGAAGAGAAGCGGACGCGAGTCCCATATTCCTCGTCTGTGGACGTGCGAATCGGCGAGCGTGGGTATTCATTTTTGCGGGGAATTACTTTGGAAAAGTTATACGCGCGTGTAATAAAACCCGGTGGTTGTGTGTGCGCGCGGGCGCGCGCGCGCGTGTACACGATCGCCAGTGGCCAGTGCAGCGAATGCAACCGGTGAGATCGAGAAAGAGCGGGGGAGGGTGAAGGGTGAGGAGAGGAGCCGGTTGGCAAGAAATTCCTGCAATTTAATGGGATTCTTTGATTGGTACTTGATGCCAGTCGCCATTGGCCCGATACGTACGCCACTCACGTACCCCAAAGGCATTTATAAGAATCACGGTTTCTGTCCTCGACGGGATTTAGGCGTCACCGATTCCAGCCGATTTTTCTCCTTCTCTCTCACTCCTGGCAGACTTTCCTCCTCTCTTCCAGAAATCTGTAGGCGCGGTGAACTGCCAACGAGTTATATGATTGGCTGTAAAAGGCTTTCTTTGATCTCTCGGAACCTCGACAAATAATTTGAGTATGGACCCTCGACCGTTCGGTTTGGTTTTCATACGCGTCTGAATGAAAACTGAGAGATTCAATGCTTTATTTAAAATCAGAAATTTCTGAATATTTCCTTTTAACGATCCTTCGTACCGTGGAAAAAGCTGCGTATCAGCGAGATCGGACAAAAAACGTGCCAGCTTTCTTTCCTACCCGCGTGAACGTCGTATGAACTGCCTTAGCAATTGTAATCTGCGGTGAATTAATCGTCTGAACCTCGGCTAATCGAACCTCCTCCTGTATTTCAATAAACCAGCGGGAGAGTTTCCAATGAAACGAGAAAACGAGGTGCCAAACGTGCAGCTTCGGGAAACGGGATTAAACAGCGACCAATAAAACTCGGCTTAACAGCTTGCCCGACTATCCAACAGTTCCCGGCCGGGATTACGGCAATCTTCGACGGCAATCGCGACGCGACGCGAAGTTCCTCTTGCGGCCGTGCTCTAACGCACGCGATTAGTCGCGGAGATTTCAACGCCGACCCGACGCCTCCGACCATCCCAAGTTGCGATTTCACGATTTTAATCTGAAAGTGTAACAATCTTTCCGCCCGTTGCCTACTGATCCGTGTCCCCCCCTCATGATATGTGCGCGGCAGGCGATTTCCTCCGGCCTGGATCCACGGTTCGCTCGTTATTAATTCGCGGGGTTCGAAACGGGAAAACGGCGAGCCGATCGCGAACCGCTTTAAATAATATCGTCAGGATTCTAAGCCGCAGCGCGCTTATGCCAGCCGTGGAATCCGCTCGCGTACGTGTACAGTATTTAGTTGCGTGTATCTTTCTGTCCACGAGTTTCCAGTCCGCAGAGAGCGCGGGTATTCCTGGAATTTCTCAAGGATCTTGAAGGATTCCGATGACGGCGCCTGCGTGTCACAGGATGCACGCGCGATTAGTTTCTCCCGTGCCGACTCTCTGGCTTCCCTTCCGTGTGTGAAAATCGAAATCGCGATAGCAACCCGAGATCGTAAGTTCAAGACGTTTATAACTTTGTTAGCAGTCGATGCTACTACGCGCTTCAGTAGGCAATACGTATTTAGAATAGCTGACGCGCTTACTTCTTCATAATCATACCTGTGAGATTTAATTATCACTGCGTATATCTGAAACATTCTTTAGACATTTTTTATTATAACAAAAAATCGTTTCCTTCCTTGAGTATGTATTATGTGAGATAATGGAATTCCGTAAAAGATGAATCAAGATTTTCCAGGATGTCTCAGCCACTGTAGGTATGACCATCACTTTCTCTTACATATTTTCGAAATTTATGATCAGCACCTCGGTGCATGTTATGTGATAAGAGATCATTCAGTATGATAGAAAATAGGAAAGAAGGAGCATGGACGAATATACCTGGAAAAATCTTCTAAGTTCAAAGTTAATCTAACATCTAAACGTCGCCTGACGTAACCCCGACCGTTGTCTATCGAGTACGATCTACCAGGGACCCTTAACGAAGAAGTCGTTAATAACCGATCGTTCCGTCTAGGGAACAAGCCTACATTTTCACGAAAAGTGTTTAGGGTGGATAAACGACCAATTTTCTGAGCAGTTTTCCGTTAATTGACGGGCGATTATTTTTGTGGTGTCGGGGAGATAGCTGAGATACGCTGAATACCTAAACCTTTGAAGATCTTTAAACCGTGGGTACAGGAACACGGTGCTAATCTTGCTTTCGTTTCTTCCTACCGCTTCGCTTTCTCTTCACTTTCTTTTTACTGAACCTGTAACACTGTCTAACTTCGAGATTAAACACGTGACCAAAATTAACATGTATAAAATTATTAAAAATTTTATTACAAACATCAAATTAAATTCTGTTAATAAAAAATGAAGTCGAGTTTATTAACAATACGTGTGGTCTAGAAACAGTTGATAAATAATTTATGAAATTCACGTTTAAAAAGTGGCCGCGAGAAGTTTCCATCATCGAGATGGTAAAAGGGACGTCTCCCACGGTGTTCCTCCGGTTTCTCTCGACGCCGGACGGTCTTGTTTGCTTTCGTAATTGTTAAACGGAGCTCAATGAAGGCCCGGGGAACGTGGCGGCGGCGTGGCAGGTAGAGGAGACACCTGTTGATCCCAGGCCAGGCCGAAAATCGGCTTCCACCGCGCCGTGGCACGACACTCTCCGATGCTCGTTAAAAAGCCAGCCACGCTCGCTCCCAATATATCACGCCGGTGGCATCTACACGGCTGACACGGACGAACGAGCGAACGAACGGATGGACGGCTCCTCCAGAAAACCGGCGATCTCCAGGACTAATGGGATTTTAACTAACGATCGGCGAGGAAGAATCGGGCACCGTTGGCGACGAGCGAGCCGAACGATCGATCGATCGCTGCCTCGATGGAATTAACGACGTCACTCCCTCTCTCTCACTCTCCCTCTCTTCCCCTTTTCTCTTTCGAGGAAGGCTCCACGTATCCGATAAATTGGATTCTTTTGTGCACCGAATATCGCTGGCGCGTTTATTTGCATCGACGCTGCCAGAATTGGACGGCAGGAGAACCAGATACGGGTGATAACTCGCATCAGTAAGGTTACTTAACCCTTTCACCAGAAGTTAAGTAATTTCCTTTCAGAATCTAAGGAATTAAATGCTTATTAAATACGTAATTGGTTTCAAAGCTAAAGCGAGTACGAAGCGAGAATAATATTTCAATTTTCAACGATTTGAGCCAGGAGCTTGTTCGAGTTTTTAATACGTGGTATGTTTGTTTTTTATATTTTATTACACGGTTTACTCGAATCTTTAATACCAGTTTGAGGTCCACGACGGTAGAGATCGCTATCAGAGAAGTTAATCAATCTCCCTTGGGCGAAATTTCCACGAACCTCCTCTTTCCCTTACTTGGACATCGTCCCGCTATCAAAATCAGCTTCTCATAGCCTATAAATCCACGACGAATCAAGTACGCGATCAGCATCCCATCAGTATCTCGAAAATCATTATCGAATTGCTCGAGCGATTTCGACGTCCGCGTCCGTCGAGCGCTGGCCGGGTCTCATTAAATCTTCAATTAAAATTCGTTGATCGACTTTCAACCCCCCCGTTGGCCGCGTTTCTTTTCCACGGTCGAGGAGGAGGCACGGAGGAACGGCGTCGCTCGGAAGCGGCAGATAACGAAGAATAATCTCCAAACGATGCGGTCGAGCTCCGCGGGAGGGAGAGGGTGCCTAATGATCGGACCTCTGGGAACCTGGGGATGCTGATCTGCGGCAGCACGACCGGCCCGACGCTCCGCCGCGAGATTAGATAGGTCCTTACTCGCATTTTTACTCCGATCCGGGCTACGATTATTTCGTTTAACGAGCACAATATGCATACGCGCCGTGGCTCCGGGCCGACGGAGGAGGTCCGACATCACGCGAAATCACGCACGCACCACGATGCGAGGTCTCTTCTTCTCTCGGCCTTATCTCGTCCCCTTCTTTCTTTATTCTTTTGCCATTAATTAACCCGACCGGGTCTTATCGGGACCGCGGTCGACTCCGCTGGAACGCAGCGGTCGACACGCTCGCGGGACGGGGTTGGCCGGTGACTGGTCGGAAATTGAACGATCACCGGTACCAAAAGTTTGTCCGCGACGGCGAACGTCATCGACGTGATTCGATTATTATTACGGGCCCGTGGTACCGCCTCCTTTAACGACCGAACAGGAAGAAACCTGGTTCCCCGTGTAATTACAAATTTTTTTGCCACCGAAATACCGAGCGCGGGTTCCACCGCTCGCGGGAACACGCGCGACCGAAACGACCACCCAAATAATAAACCGACTCGCTGCTCCTTTTTGTAAGTCGAGTTTCTTCTCTCTCTCTCTCTCTCTCTCTCTCTCTCTCTCTGTGTTTTTTTGGTACGCGGCGACACGCATTGGCGACGGAGGCTAAGTCGATTTTTCTCGGATCGTTCATCGAAAGATACCCGGCGCACGTCGAACGATAAATCTCCCGCTTTATCCAGACGTCCATCTATAATCTATACATCTTTGAACGTTATTGACAACGTCAGTGAATTAACGGTACGACGCGTTATGCTGATCCTTCCTTCCACTTTTACCCACGACCCAGAGGCGCCTTTTCAAAGGGACGAATTAGTAGCTCGCAGAATGAGCGTTGTAAAGATCCGTTTGAACCAAAAAATTTTCGATCATCCAAGTAATTGTTTCAATCAGACGAAACGCTCTACTACCTTCTTGGGAAAATTCAATCAAAGGTATCGATCCTTCGATCATTTGCCTATTTTATTACCGAAGGAGGCGTTCGGAGATGAATCAAAGGAAGGTGGGTCACATAATGAAATTTACCGTTGACTCGCTTGGTCTAAACGCACCTTAACGACTTGAGACGGCATTTCATATAGGCATCAGTACAATTACGCACGAATCAGGCCCGTGTCCAATTCCGAGTTAGCGCGAGCCACACGGAGGATAGAAACGTGTAATTTGCTGAATAACGTGTTTAGACCACGCGTTATTAATTCATGAAATCGCGGTGTCCTCGCGTGAGCACGAATGAAAACGTGTTCAATGGTTTGCTGAGAAAGGTTACAGATTGTTGAAAGGATCGTTCCTTCTCTTTTTCACCGAATGTTACTCTTCGAAGAACAGTCGACGTGCTATTAAATAGTCCTCACCGTTTAACGATTCACTGACTGAATCCCAGGCCTGTTATGGTTTCTTCTTGGTACCTCCTCTCATACTAAAATTTAATACGTTTAGCTTTCAGAGGTTAACGATCTAAATTTATCGTCTGAGGTTCAAACAACCTTTTATGTAATTATATCACGAATTTCACGAGGTATAGCCATGTGAACGAAAAACTTGAGCAAGAATTCCCTTTTAATTATCGGCACATTGAGGTGTAGCCCTTTCGGCTCGGTCCTTTTAGTGCTAATGACGCGAATTTATATAGCGAGTTTGCTTTCCTTTTCACAAAACCGCTAATTGCAGCATCGTATTTTTCACGGACGTAGAACGCTTTTCGCGCTCGATTCAGCGAGAGTTCTACGCGATTCCGTTTGCACGGGTAGTGAAAAGCCCGCGTGGTACGTGCACGTGGTTTTTAATTTGTAACTGAGTAACGGGTACGCGATTTCAGCCGGAGCAATTAGCGTGCCGTGTCAAAAGGACACTTGACGTGTATTCACGGTTAACGGAACCGGGGAGGTAACAGCAGCGTACCGTGGCTCGTGATACGCATGCAAATTCCCCCAGAAACCGATCAACCGATGGTTTCATCCTGCGAAAATGATCCCTTTACTTCGCTTCACCTTTTTTGCGAATTAAACGCGATGAGAATGAAAATACAGTTTCACATACTGTGTCTCATACGTCTTACAGTTTAAATAATCGAGATACTAAAATTTAATTAAAATCCTCGGCTCTAAATAAATAACGACTTGCTTCAACGATTAATTAATTATAATATATGAAGATTATTATCTCTAAAAATTAAGAAGTTTCGATTCCATGAATTAGTCGTAAATAATATTTCAAAGTTGCAGTTCTCATCTCATTCAACACTTTGTGAAGCGACAGGTTTTAAATACACTGTTCCCGTAAATTTCCCCGTAGTAATCGTTCCGCGAACATCAAACAGGGAACAGTAATTTCACGACAACAACGTATCAAACGCAGAAGCCGGAGGCAAGAAACTCGGCCTGTGGAAGCCGAGAGACGCGACGAGGGAAGACGCGGTGGATTTCCAAGCAGTGCGGAGCGGCGGCGGCGGCGCGGCGGCAGTGGCGGCCCAGCTGGAATCTGGTATCTATAGCTGGCCGACGAATACCTGAAGAAGGATCATTAAAATCCCTCCGCGTATGCGCTGCTCACGCGGTTTGTATCCCGTCGCGTATCCATTACACCTTAATTTCGCGAGGGCCTTTCGGTAAACCGACCGGCGCAGCGCTGCGGATAATGCCTCCTGGAATAATCGAAATGGAAACGAGCGGGAAACGTGTTTTAACGAATGCTACAGGAAAAACCCCTGAAGAGAGTGAGATTAAGAATAAGAAAACGGCCTTCGGGTCTCGGGAGCGAGTAAAAAGAGTCGCTCGGCTCTATGAGAAATAACGATTTAAACGCGCTCATTATGAAACGATTTAACCCGTTTGAAGGGATACGCGATTCGAGTGGGCGAAGAAAAGGTCGGGAACACCCCGGCCGGACGAATTCGAAACGATCTCACGACACGAGGGGAGACAACGAAAACAAGGCGGATGAGCACGGCAGCAACGGGCAAGATATCAGGCAGCACAGGTGGAATCTGGTATATCTGGAGGCGGTGGGGCCTGGGACCAGGGACGTGAAGGGCTAGGAGGGGCCGTGAAAGAGGGACGCAAAAGCGGGGCAAGAAACGAGGGAAGGAGACGAAGAGAAATAAGCCAAACTTTGCTTTTCACGAAGAGGAGGAGGATGGGGGAAGAAGAGAAGAGTCTCTCTCGAACAGTGCGCACCTAAACACTCCTGCGCGCGTGTACACGTTCGCGCGTTTCTCTACGTTCGCCCAGAAGCGCGTGTGCGTTTCGCCTCCTCCCTTTACCCGAGCCCTGTAACCCTCTCGGGCCCCTACTCCCGGCCTCCATTGCGGCTGTAATAATGTGCTCACATATTGGAGTATATACCTAAGGAGGCCTAAGAGGAGAGAAAACAGCGGGAAGAACCAAGAAGATCCGGAGGGGACCGGGAGGAGACTGACGGGGCCCGGAGCTGGACCAACGCCGCGCATCTCTCTGTACACATCCCCGTCGCGGCGTGTATCCATCTATACGCGAAAGGATGTGTGAGTGCGTTAAGCGTGGCCACATGCCCACCAGCGGTAATAAGAGAAAATAAGTAAAACCCTAAGGTACGAACCGGAGGGGGCATAGGGCGGTTCAGGGTGTAAGGGGGCGAGGGGGAGACCCGTGATGCCACGAAGAAGGAACGATACGAGGGCGGGGGCAGGGAGCCAACGAGGAGGAGAAGGAGGAGGTGAACCTGTTCCCGAGGGAGTTCCTTGACCCTCGGGGGGCACACTGTGTTGCGAGTCTTCGAGAGACGCGAGAAGCCAGCGGTGTAGCCACCATGATGCCCCCCGGCTAACTTCTCTCCGAGCCCTCCAGTAAAGCCAGTGCCTCGGCCCAGAAGGAGACCGAACGATACCGGGTGAACCAGGAAGAGGAGAGATGGAACGCGGGATATACTCCGTGCGGTAGGCAGACGGGAAAAAGATGAAGGATGAGAATCCACGGGCGAAGAGAGACGGAGGCAACGTGCGCCGTGGAACCTGAAGAGCACGTTGAAGAAGGAGAGGCGAAAAGAGCGACTGATCAGGGGGGGGGGGGCAGCACGGTATACCACTACTACCGAGCGTACGTCCGTCCATCCGTCCATGGTCCACGGTGCACCATACTGGCACGCTACCACGAGTATACTCGTCGATCCCGCGGGCCTGACGAACGAAACCGGACAGAGAGCGAACCAGAGGCGACTACGATGTTGCCCATTGGTATCGGTCCCTCTCCTATACAACATTATACCCTACTGTTTGTCCCATGAGAACGCGTTTGCCATATTTCCGAAAGCTGACGCCTGATGAAACAGAAACCGAAAAGTGCACAATCCGTTTCAACGTTACTCGGAACTTTCTTAAATTTCCTCGTCTTGTTAAAAATTATGCTTAATTAATAATGAAAGCTACGAGATTAATTATTAATTTAATAATATTCTCGAATACGAATTTTTACAAATCTATCAATTTTTGCAAAGGTATCACTTTGCTCTCTTGGGATAAACTATACAATTTCTTTCGAGCAGAGATAACCTTGCTATATGTAATGAGTGGAAGAAATCAGGGCTGGAATCGCGAAAATTTAATTTCGATCGCTGCGGGGTTCTGTTAAATGGCCGCTCGTTTTTCTTCGGTGGATACGGATGGAAGTGGAAGTTCTGGGGTCTGATTGCAATTAGGCTAATGCGATCGAGCGTTACTCTACCGGGGAAATTGATTTGATCATCTGCATAGTTACACCGACGCAGTTAGTTACGCTAGTAGAACGATTCTATACGTTTTTTTAGTCCCTTACAACTTAGTTTTTCTTTGTTTCGTACACTCGCAGTTTATAACGAAATTCTTTTCTTTTAATTACAAGAATTAATGATGTAATTCTATGAACGACTTATAATAATTTTCTTCCTCTTGTGGTCTCAATTATAAATTGAAAGCCAATAATGAAATTAATTGTGCTCTAATTGTAATTTATGACGTCTCCATGAATTAATTTAAACGTTCAAAGATGAATTGCAGGAGATAAAAAAAAACCCAGCAGTTTCTCTCGAGCGTTCTGTTTCGCGGAATAACGCAACCGCGACTAGAAAGAAGTTCACTCGAGGAGAGACCCGGTTGCCGGTGATAATTTATCGCCGTTTAACCGGGCCGTTCGTTCGACTCGCGCGATAACTCGACACGCGAATTACGTGGAACATCGTACATACGGGGGCAGAAATTCAATGACGGTCCGCGCCGATGGCATTTCTCGCCGAAGAGGCCACGTAGGTACCGTAGTAGTAGGTATGTACCCCACGGTATCGGCAACATAATGACGGTGGACACGCGACAGCCACTTATCCATTATTCATCGTCCGAAAATCATTCCACCGGGATATACATAATTTCGTGGACCCCTTCCCCTGTCCCAGTCATTATGCCCCGCGTAACCGTGAATTTAATAACTTTAATTTCTCGGGCTCGGAAACTGTGCACGAAAATTGGACCTGTCCTCGCGACGACGTTGCACGACCGCTTTTGACCCACGGTAGAATATCGATTACCAATCATCCTGAGACTTCGTGCATTTATGGGAAAAATTGAACACATGGGGTGTGTAAAAAAAAAAATTGCAAAATTCAATTTCATGCTATTGATACCCTTTATCATTTAACACTACGTTAACAGCGTACATAGTCACGGCTAATTGAACTTGAAAAATATGCATGATCGAAATCTATATCGTTAAGACTCCAGTCTTCCGAGGAATACACGGTGTGTCGTGTAGAAACGGACAGAGCTCGACCTCTGAGTTTCATAGTCTCATCCGCCGAGGTGAGAATACACAACGGGCACTCGCGATGAAACCGATTGCAAGATATACGCGAGTGCTCCGCTCCGAGTCGCGGATATCCACGGAGCCCAGCATCCACAGAACGGCGCGCAAGTGTACGATCCGTGTAATGCCTTCTACACGGAGAGACGTCATCCGCAGGTTAAACAGAGACGGTACCACAAAGTATCTATCCATGTACCGCGCATTAACGTTTCTTAAAGCCGCGCTTAGACCAAACAAACGAGAAGACAGAGAATTGATTCTATATAAATGGTCTGAGAAAAATGTTCTCAAGTTCATCAATAGGAGTTCATAGGGTTCAAAAGTTATTTTCAAATTTGAATTAATGATACAGGAAAGAGTCACATAAATTAAAACATTGTCAAAATACTGAATACAGTAAATTAATTACGATTCTAAATGCGTCTTCACGCAAGTACGTATCAAACCAAGGCCTTTTAAATCGAACAATTAAAGCTTGACTGAACCTTTGATCTAAATCTTATTCAAGTAAATCTGGACTAGGAACACGAAGTAATTATCAATTGCCTGTCAAATAAAATAATATTCTTCAGTCTCGTTTGTTATTTGAATGCAATTTACTTGATTTTGCTCCAATTCGTATCCACGAGCATGTCCACGAGCGTGGAAAGAGTGCGAGAGCACCCTCGTAGGAGAGAAAGAGAGAGTTTGATCGAGCGAGCTTGGATCCATGGGGTCGGGGTGAAGAGCGGTCCCACCGATGATGGTGGGAGTCGTCGATGCTCCCGCGTTGGAGGTGGAGAAGGCGACGGGAAGGGAAGGTTTACCACGGGGAAGGGACGCTCTCGCGATAGAGAGACCGAGAGGAGGATAGACAGGTGGGCTTGGTGCGAGAGAAACCGAGCGCAGGGAGCGAGAGCAAAGGAGAGTGTACTCCGACGAGGGGGAGGGGGAGGCCCGCAGGCCGGCCTGCGGCTCCGACTCAGTATCCCCGGAGCGACCGTCTCGTGTACCCCGCGGAGGTTCTGCGTTTCCGTGCTCCAGCGTGCACGACACCAGCCACAACACACGCACACACGAACACTCACATTCGTTTCACGGGAGCGTACACGCGAGCGAAGCCACACGCACCCACACACACGGATCGTGGAAGGGCCGCGTGTACACGGGGTTACGCGCGCGCGACTCCGTCTTCGGCTGCGGCGTTCGCACACCTGTTCCTCTCGGGGAACACGCCGATATCCGTGGCGAACAGTACGCGACAGTTTGACCGACGCGCGTGGTTATCGCCGACCACTGGCTGTCCGAAGCGCGCGTCCAGCGAAAGGGGTGAGATCATCCCCCGAGGCGCGGGACCCCGAAGTCTCGGTTTGAATCGTGGTATCCAGTGTGTCCAACGATTTGTGGATTAATCCTGCGAAGCTGACCATAATTCTCGAGCTTCGCCACCTTCGATCGGTTTGGAGCAATGTGTATTGGATGTTTGCTTCAGACGAGAAAGTTAGATCCTGTGCGAATTGAGGACTAATGGTTCCGGTGCACTTTAATTTAATGAACAGTGACATAATCGTAAGGTATGAACAGTGTCGAGTATCTCGTGCGATTTCACTTGTAAAGTCCTTCGGCATCGAGAAGCACGTGCTCCAGTTGCTCTGGTGATTGAACAGTTCGAAGAACAGGTGGTGCGTCGACTGTTGAACGAGCCGTCGCATTTAATTCTCATTAGTCTTTTGGGAAACGATTCGAGGGTCCGTCGAAGTAGGTCGTCGGGGTTCGTGAAAGAGACCAAGGAAGAAGAAGAAGAAGAAGAAGAAGAAGAAGAGGCGCGATCTTATCGAGCGTGCGTCACGTGAACAACGACGCGACGCGGCTCGACTCGATTAATTACCGTCGCTCGAGGTGAAACGGGCGAGCAGGGAGAAAGACAGCTGGAGAAAAAGGGGGAAAACGAGAAGGATCGTAACGACGTACCGATATCGCACGATCAAAGGCAACCGTACGAGGGAAAGGTACCTACCTACCTGTCGCGTCGCGAGAGTGCACGTAAACATCTTCCAGGCCCCCGTCCCGCATCCTCGATAACTCCTCGCCGTCGAGGAGTCGTGGTCGTCGTGTTGGAAAGTCGGAGTCGATCTCTCGCTGAGAACGATCCTGCTACAATAAACCGCGAGTATCCGCGAGAAAACGGGTCGGAACTCTTAAGTAAATACGCATTACCCGGATCGTACGTGCGCGTCTTGCCGATCGCTCGTAAAACGATAACTTATGATATAGTAGTGTTAAACAGTGCTTCGTAAGGAGATAGAAGTGTCTTGGAATGTACGAAGTGGAGAACCGTGAAAATTGATGAATCGACGTCAGTGGCTAGCGTAATTGGGTGTGTAACCGCGGACCGGAAGTAGTAGGAATACATAAGAAGTGAAGTGTGCCCGATCGACGAACGAGGATCTGTATTACCCGGTCGATCGTATGTACGGTGTGACGAGTGGTTTTCGAGGGTTTTGAGCTGACAGGGGATACACGGATCTATAGGAGTGGAAGAGTCAAACGAGCCGATTCGATAAATCGTTAGGAGTGGCTGGGGAAGAGTACAGGTGACCCACGGGGAATGGTGATGCGGTAGTCGAGGGATTCCTCGAGGAAAGACATGAGGGCGGCCGCCGCCTACGTCCTGCTCCTTGCCCACCTCATACAGGTACGTGTACGCTTTTATCTACCCTATTCCGCGACAACGCGGAATTCTCTTCCGTATTCGACTCATACGGGCATGTACGCTGTCACGCGTTTAATCGAGCCGACGCGCCGACGGCCAGCGTCCTGCTGCTTCCCCGCGAAGCTTTCCATCGAGAATGTTACAAGTTTGCGAGTACTGTTAGATTGTTCTCTAGATCGACTTAGTTATGCTCGGTTCAAAGAATTTACTTCTTAACAAGATTCGAGTACGATCGAGCATCAGAGCTTCGAAGGGTATTTAATTTTTTGCTATACCTACTATGCTCCAACTGACTACCTCTCATTGTCAGTGTGAAACTGTAATCAGTTGCGTCATATCTTCGTTTCATTCATACAACTCGAAAGTTGCATAAAACCTGGAGTTATTTATAGCAACTCTTCTCAGCTGAAATCTGTAGTCCAATTAGAGAAACGTATTTTTAGAAACATATTAGTATCTACTATTGGAAGAGTGCGCCGCGCTTTCCGACGCAGTCTCCCATGAAATTGCATCGCACTCGAGGAGAAAAGAAAAGTCCAATTAGATAGCCGATAATCAAGCCGCGAGAGACAGAGTAGTTACTCGCCGATGCTGAACGATAAGGTCGCGGGACTAGATAAGCTGCAATTACCGACAACCGGCTTACGTATCGAGCACGGTCTATCGAGGCCGGATAGTGGAATAAAGAAAAAAAGACGATTACATATTAATTACATGCATCAGAGTGAACGAAGCGCAAACTGTCGCAAAGTGGAACGATTAGATAAGTAGCGGCCGGCTCCGCGATGAATCATTGGGACGAGGTTTATTAACTTATCTTAGACTAATTCGATGAACGCGTGTAAAGACAGTCAGTCTGCTGGACGTTCCATTCTCCTTCGCTCGCTCCTTCTCGCGACCTTTCAGTTTATCCGTTTTTTAATTATTCCTAATCTTTCCAAGTCATTTCTCTTAGTTTAAGAAATTGCAGGAAATGAAATGAAGCTTTCAAACAATTATCGTTTCTTCGTTTGACAAGATTACTATATTAATCCCAGAGCGTAGCGCGAAGGACTTCCAAGCGTAGTTACCAAACTGTCTCATTGTCGGTCGAAAATAGTTCCTTCCGCTCGCCGATTTCCACGGTAAATCACCTCGGGACAGGCATCTATAAAAGCGTTGAACCACCACCGGCAGTTGTCGGTTGCGTTAGTTTGGTTACGTGCGCAGGTAACGTCTGGAGCTTGTCTCACGGCGGCGTTTCTCCCCGATTCCTGTGTCGTTGCACAAGAATATAGGAGGGCGGCACGCCGCCGCGCCGCTGCATCCTTCTGCTTGTTCTCATCAAGCGGATACACACTTACGATGTAACCACGGTCTTTTTTTCCGCCGATGTTGCCTCGTCACCCACACTTATCATCTGCCTTCGCCCTCTCACCGCTCTCTCCCTTTCTCCCCGCGAGCATGCCTGTGTTGGTATCATTGTGCGCCGGCATGTATCGCGCTATTGTCCGCGCGCCGCGCCGCGATGCCCCGTCGAAAAATGTATAACACGTTGCATCAGTGTAATGGCTCGGTCTTATTTGTATCTTCCTGCGCGGTTATTACACGCTCTCGTGCACGCGTTCTCTATGTATTCAGGAAGTGTGCCCGGGACACGCCGCCGCCGCGCCGACTCTTCCTGGCAAAGGATATTCATACGTTTTCCACAACTACAAGATCACAGTCTTTAGAGACAATTATAAATACTGTCATCAAACATTTATATTCGATCATTAATAATATTAGAATCACTGGTGTCGTTCTCTGTTCCATGAGAAACATCCAAAAGTTGCATATCCGGTATCCAATTAGGTAGCAAATTTATGTGACAGCCCTTTATACTTTAGCCAAACAAGAGCAACAGATTAGAACTGAACTAAACGAAACTCTGAAGAGTGCTTGTGGAGGGTGCCACTTGAGACACTCCAGTGGGAAGCATCGATGGTTCAATCAGTTACCAAATCTCTTGTTCACTGGAAACACCCGCAACGGGAGCATTGGTAGGAGCTTGGAAGCGCAATCTCGTTGACGGCTAAATACAGCCTGTGTGGCACTTGGAGATCGCCGAAACGGTGGTCCAAGAGGCGAGCGTTCGGAGCGAGAGCAACCCCGAGTGTGTTTCTCGGGGGTAATTGGGCCTCGGGAGCGAGAAGTGGCCGCGACCGCCAGGCTCCACGAGTTGTATGGGAAGGGAGGCCCTTTTTAGAAATGAGTTTCGAGGAAGAGGGAAGTGGCAGGACTCCGCGTCGCCGTTCCCTCGATGATTTCGACCTAGCGCAATTAAGCGCCGCTGCTCTGCTCTCTTTCAATTACAGTCCGCGGTGGAATTACCGTTATAACGCGCGGTGGCTGACGTCCGAAAAAATTCGGCCGAAATTATTCCGAGAAACCGATGGGTACCTACCTCGAACCGTGGAGAGCGCTCTGTCACTCTCTATATGCTCCCTCGCGCACCTCTCCAGTGTTTAATATCACGTTTGCCTCGCGAGGGAGCGGAATAAATGGCGCGGATAATTGCTCGTCCAATTAAATGCTTACTTTAACCGATTTTATGGTACAAACAATAAATTACTATTTGTTTTTCGTAGAAGTACATAGAAAGTAGAGCGAAGGGAACTACTAATGATACGTTGCTCTAAATATAATTTATTATTAGACATACTGATATGATTTCTAACTTTCGGACGTCACATGCTAAAAATGATTAATTACTGTGTACGTTTGGGTAAATACACAGCGCGACGTTCACAAGGGTGTTTCGTTATCGTAGCTACTCTCACCGCGATTTTCCCCGATGCTAAAAGGAATTCAACGCTCGTCGGGCAACCCATTAAGCTCGAAATTGCACGGGATGCTCTTAGCAATTATCGTAAACCCCCGTTATGGAGGCTCGTACGAGAGATCGATCTGCGTCTGGACGTGGAATCGTGCACGCGAAATCCGATTCACTACGTTCCTACACAAGCCAGGCGGATTTTTCTCGACTCGATTATAATTCATCGTCTCCCCCGTCGGCGCGTCTTAATTATCCGGCTTGAACGTGCTCAAAGGATGGATCGAAAGCCGGCTCTATGGGAGAAAAACAGCCAGCCGCAGAGTCGACGGACTCACGACTGTGTGCTTCGACTTATCTTTTTTTTAATTTCCCTTCCTAACTTCTTTTCTCCCTGATCAACAATTACATTCTTCTCGCATTTGGTTTTCATACTTCGTTAGATGAATTTTGGACAATAGGAATAATTGATGTTATAATGTTTTAAAAACTGCTTAGACGTTGTAATTAATTTTTTAACAAAGCGACGGAACAACTGGCCAGGTCCAAAATTATTTCGTACACCCAATCACAGTAAGTGATACATTAAAGACTCGGGGGGAAAAAGATTGACATGCGTAATTCGAGTGGAATTAACCGAAGATTTTAAAGAAGCGCGGGCATAATTAATCAACGTCAGCGAACGAAACTCATTCGAACTGGACTCAATAACTCTGTCAGGGTAAATTAACTCGCAGCTCGGACGGGTTTTTGCGTAAAGGTTAACATCTTAACTACCTACTGTTCGTGAAATCTGTGTAGGTGAATTTTTCAATAACCTCCGTACGAAACGAACGAGGAAACTCGAATAATTCCCATCGAAGGTATAATTATAATTAATCACGGTCCGACCAATAGATCTAACATAATTAAAGTACCTTATTAAAACCAATTCCTGCGTCCTGCGGTCACGAATTAATGTTAATAACGTTGTTAGCGTACACATATTAATACCCGTAATGTCTGCCTGAATCGTGTAGCCATCAACCGTTCACCCCTTCAGAAAATTAACGAAAGTACGAACGGAAAAAAGTTAGAAGATTCCAAGAAAGCTTCATAAATCATAGCCGGGTCCTAATACAATAATCTACCGATCGCAACATACTACATATTAATACACGAAGTAACATACCTTCATTATAGTAGCTATAATCAACCGGTCACCCCACCGAAACAAAAAGGGTAGCCGAAAAAAGGAAGCTCGCGAGAGATAGAGGACTTCATAAATCATGGCGACCGCAAACAGTCTAAAAACAAGACATTAAACCCCGCAGAAGCAACAAGCGGACGATCAGAACCGTCCCACGCGAAAGGGTTGAGAAAAAGACGCGCGCATGCCCCGCGGCGTCGCCGACGACGACCCGTTTAGCGCATTAGCGCGCCGCTTCCGCTTTTACCCTGGGAACCGACCCTTCCGTCTCGCTCCCTCACGCTCGGACGGGGATACGTGCGCGAGCGCCGGCTTCGTTCTTGTTCCTCTTCTTGCGTCCCGTCGCTATCACCGCGGCCAATTATCAGCTGCCGACTGAACTCCGAGGCAACGTTCTGCCCATAAGTATAAGTGTGTATAAAGCTCTCTCGGCTGCGAAGGTGCAACGCGCGGGATGCAACGAAAGATAGTCGCGCGTACGCGCTCGTGATGCGAATTAGACGAAAAGAAGAGGTGGCGACGTCGGGGGACAGGAGGGACGGAGCGGTGGCTAGCCGTGGCGTGACGGAAATGATAAACGCGACGGGAGTGTCGAACAGGTGGAAACGCAAGGACGAACGCGAGCAGCTCGCGGAAGTACCGTTCAGAAAAGCGGCGATGCCTGTTCCGGATAAGTGAAATGCAAATACCCGCTGGCTGGTTGGAACACGGGGGAAAAAGGCGAGATAAATTATTCAACCGAACCGATCGACGAACTTACAAGCGGCGTTCGTGATCTGTGACTGAAAGCCGAGCGGACTGTTGAGATACGAGGAGGAAGACCCACGCGAACGCAGAAGGAGAGACGAAGGAAACGACCGCGAGCTTCGCTGCGAGAGCGAGAAACGAAGAGGGCCAGAGGGAGAAGAAAGCTGGGAATATACACCGGGATCGAGGTGAAAATAGGGAGAAAGAGAGACGAGAAGCGCGATGCTGCCGAGCTGGGCGGGTTAAAGCGAAGCGTTTAGCTGGCGGTCACGCGAACCTTCTATAAAAATCAGCCCCGAGGCTTCGCTCGCCGGATGCCCTCGCCAGATAGACAGATAATGCCGTCTCGTGGTGGTGTTGCGCGCTGTGCGCTCCGCCGCGATCCTGTCCTGTGCGCGCTTTCTACCCTGGGCCGAGGGCAACGCTGCGCGGCGTACAGGTGCGTGCCTGCGAGTCGTTTTTCCCTCGGCTGTTCGCCGTCCTCAACGCGGTGGCCCGAGGAACGAGCTGCGGGAAGGTGGCTAGTGTTGCATTTTACGAGTTCGGGGAACGGGACAGTGAACGGATTTTGAGTAATTCGTGATGAACAGAGTCCTATTCTATACTTTTCTTAATCCTTTATTCATGTATATGGAAATAATTTTATTACATAAGTAGCTAGATTTGATATAAGTAAAAGTTACGGTACTCTAATCCGATTAAAACTGAGGTGACAAAAAATAAATGGTTCCTTTCGATAGGGTGAACAGCTTTTACTTATTCAGAACGTTAAAGCCTAAACTAGTTTCTTATGGAAAATTGTATTACGTCGAGGAATGAATAGGAAAGACACACGGCACGTTATGGGCCTTCTGTCTAATCCTGTGACTTTTGAAAACGTTTTCTAAAAACACTCTTGCTTCTATCTCCGCCGTCGCTTTGAGAGCAGAAGTACGGACGTCAACGGGAATGGGTGACAAAACAGTGACAGCGAATTAGTGACGGTCACTCCGAGACGATTTCCACGGTAGCAGTTTTAACAAAGAAGGCCACTTTGCTGGGAGACGTTCCTTGTCGTCTACGATCCTCGCGACTCGTTTTCTAAAGACGTTTCACTTCTTGTCCCTTGAATACCAAATCTCTGCATTACCAAGTAAATACCAAACGCACCACCTGGCAAAATGTTTTCAACCAAACACAATCGTACGAAAGTAACTAGAGATATTTTTAAAAATAGAATATTAAAAATGCCTATACTATTTTTCGCAAACATTTTATTACATATATTATATATTAGCTTTTAATTAAATAGGTAGACATTTTTATTTGCTGACATTGATCCAGATTAAAATTTAACAAACATGGTTACTTATTTGGGATATTCCTTATAAGAGGTGCTCCAATTTCTCTCTGTTTTTCAACATCGTTTACGTTCCATCGAGTACCAAAAATCTGTCCGAACCGACCAGCTGGGACGGCTTCGGATATCGATTGCTCGCGGTACGTATCAGACGCACCGGGCAGCGATGGTCCCTCATTTTCATCTTCACTGAACCCAGACCGGTGCGGCGCGGCGTGTCGTCGCCAATTATAATTAAGTATACACCTTAAACGAGTCTGCTCCCCACAAACATAAGACACCTTTTTTCCTTTTAATTTATTGTCGTACCGCCGCGTAACTCGTTGAACCACTGTCACACATGTTTACGCAACGTGTAATTGGCGTCGATCGGTCGGAGAATCTATAGCCCGTCGATTAGAGGGCCTGCGAGCCGCGTCTCTTTCGACGAGCGTCTCCGGGCGTCACGATTGATTGTTTAACGCGTCTTCGTCGGCGGACACGGCCAAAAATGAAAAAGCGATACCGAGAACCACGAGGAAATTGCTCGCGAAATTTACACCCCGTTATGGAGCGTTAATGGATGGTGTGACACTTCCATCGGCCTCTCTTTATCGCCTCTCGTGTGATTAATTTCAATCCGGTGTCTCGATTGCGGTCACTGAATTATGATCATGGCAGGAGACGATTGCCCTCGAGAAACTTAAATTACCTATTTCGTTTTTCTGTGGATGACAGCAAATAGCTTATAAATAAACGAATAATGTAGAGGGACAGGTTGTTAACACCTCAAGTTTCGAGCTCAACTATGCATTGATCGATCAACCAAGATTAAAGCCGGCACGGAATAATAAGATTTTTTATTAAAAGGAACGTTAATTCGCGATAGGGATAATCGATAAATATTCAATCTGGCGACGTCTTTTTAGTATTTAAATGAACCCAGCATCCTTGACCGTTTGAGTCAAGTATTCTGTCAGACAATGGTGTCGACAACGTTATCGTTATGCGGGCACTTAAACGTCTAGCTCCGATCCGAGCGAGTGTCTTGGCTCACACCTGTTCTCCTTGTTTCGTGCGTTCGATTCGGGCGGCAGGTAGGTACGGATCAGGTTGAAGAAACTGGATGAGCCGGGGGCTCAGCCGTCGCGTCGATCGTGTTTCATATCCACCCTTGACCGGACCAACAAAAGCTCATCGATAACGGCCTGCCGTTTTTAGTAGCGGCGACAAGTTCCCATGGCTCTTCCCACGGGGAACACGATACACCCACGCAACGATTACTCCTCAAATCGCCCTGAGAAAATGCGCCGGGGATCGGCCCGGTAAAAATTTAATCCTCCGGCGTGGCGTCGCATAGTCCTCTTCGACGGTGGAGAGTGGCCGGTTAGAAAATTGTGTTTGTGCTCCTCTGTGTGTACACACCAGAAATTCCTGGCGGGTAATTTGGTAAACACAAAGAACGGTGTGCCACTCGAGGGAAAAAAGCTGTTCAGTTTCGTGAAGATTTTCTTTTGACAGGCTGACGGGGTAATGGTGCCGAAGAATGCAGCGAAGGTAATTGCTGTGTTTGTTCGGTAAACTCCTAATTTTGTTTGGTACCTCGGTCGATCCGGTCGTGGTAAAATATAACAGCGTGCGTTGATCGTGAAAGCGTAAAGGCGACTAGTACTCGTTAAGGAATTAAGGAATCAGCAGATCTCTTACATTAATTAGCGAGGATTTTAACAGTTTTGTACCTCACGTTTGCGGAATCATATTTATAATCAGCAGCAATTATTTCGTGCAACAGTGGAAACATTGTATCGTTTTCAAAACGTAAGAAACGCACGTTGATGCAATCAATCAACATCAAATGAAACAACGCCTCTATCTGATTTTGAAACTTTCTCTCGAAAACGAAAACGACTAACGAACCTGTCGGAGATTTATTAAAAGAAACGAACGAACGAATTAATTTATTCCGACTGTCCCGGCATCCGCGGCATTCAGATTCATCGCCGACCTTGATGATCGGTAGTAGGGGAAGAAAATAAACCAGACGACTTCCCACGCGCGCGAGCCTAACAGTTTTTAATTATTCCGGTAATTTGTGGTCCGATCGAGCCCGATCCCGATGGGATCGAGTGGGTAGCAAATAATATTAAGTATAGGCCTCTCCGCGAAAAGAGAGAGATATATGGCGTTGGCGCACACGGACGCACACAGGAACGAGCGGAAAGTAATACGCGTCGGGGATCCGAAACGTGTTTCAGCGCAGCGAACCAAGGGAGATTTCGGCCGTGGCACGGTGTAAAATTAAATGGTGCTCCGGCCGAGTCTATTTCGGCGGGGCAGGTAGCGGCCACCGGTAATTACTACCTACGACTTAGGAGCTCAAAGATAAAATGAAAGGGCCCGGACGATTTTCGAAACCGAATTCGCGTCAGTTGTTGTTGTTGCTGTTGTTCTCCCGTGCTGCGGAGCAGCCAACGTGCACCCAACGGTTGCGCGCACTATCCGCGCGAACGTTTTGTTGCTCGTTTTCCGGTTCGACGTGGGTCGCGTGACGTGAGCGACTGGTCCTCGGCTCTTCTTCCCTTCCTCGTTCTCGTTCTCGTTCTCCGCGTCCCGCGGCGCGAGGAACGAGGGTTTCGATGGTCATCGAAGATGGGACGATTGTTGCCGGGAGACTCCACTCTTCGTTAATTGATCGGCCGGTTGATTAAGCCTAAGTTTCATTTTTATTTGTACTCCGGCTCCAGGTAGAAAACGATCTCCGACTCGTTCCAACCTGAGTACTATTCTTTAAAAATATCCTTCCACGTTCTAAAACACGTACTGTTTTATCAAATTATATAAAAATAATGTAACTCTAAATGTACGAACGAAGTTCCTACTTTCTTTTGTTTCAATCAACCGACTCTATTTCCTCGTCATTCGATTTCCTGGATCTTCAGTATAGACTCATGTTCATTCTTATTCTGTCTCACAATGACTCGTGAGACTTTCATAATTCATAACATGATTTCAGTTTGAACCGGTAGCAAACGATAATTAGCGTCCACCAACGACGGTGTAACTTTCATTGATCCATCCCACCGAACCGATCGACCAGTTAGCAAGTTTTCAATTAATATATTAACTCCGTACTCGCTGTGGTGTTCATGTATAGTAATTGCATCCATCACTAATTAGGCATTTACATATAATTACACGTATTCCGTTCAGCCGGTTACTCCGCCCTCGATTCATGTGCGCTAATGAGATCGCTGATAACAATTAACCCGCGTAACCGGATCGTCCCAGTGTGCCGTTTAGCCTCGATTATATCCGATGATCGTCCCGTTTTCGAGAGTCATCCTGTTATTAACGCGTCCGATTGAGGAGCAATCCATGTTCAGAAAGAGAGAACGAAAGGATGCAGTTTCGTACGCACGTAACATATTATATTTCGCGTTACAAGCTGTTTCTTCATACTAATCTTCGATATTTTAATTACGTCTAAGAATGTAACACATTATTACTATGAAAAAAGTTAATTATATCTCCGCAACTATATGAAGTATTCAGTTTCATTTTGTTTAGTCTTCTGTACTTTTGCACCTCAATAACGTATTTACGTGCAGTAAAAACGCATCTGGAAACACCTAACAATAAAATTATGACAGACGTCAGGAGATCAAAGAGAAGTATAAAAAATGGTAAATTCCATCGGAACGCGTCAGATATTCTATGAGAATCTGCGGAAAGGATACGGTAGGCTCGTTCCTCAGTATGCGTTCCGGGGCCGTTTTTTCGGTCGAATGAGTTATTCGTATTAACTCCCGCGATGTTCGACGCGCGGAAGAGTTAAGAGCCCGGGGTATGGCTCGCTGCACCTTGGCTATGCGGAAAGGAAAGGAAAGGAAAGGAAAGGCCTTGCCTGTTCTCCGGCGAATCGGTGCGCACAGAGAGAAACGGCTCATCCTCGTCGTGTACGTACGTCGAGGGCAACGTAACGAGTCACGAGCCCGTGCAACGGAGGTTACGTGTACACGTCGACGGCCAGGGTAACGTCCCACGGGAGGAGCCCTAAAACGTAGGGCGCGCGTAAAACCCTCTCCCAGTCGTGTACCAGGTGTCCAGAAATCAATCTCGTAACGGAGAGTCGCTCCTTTGTTTCCTCGTGGCCGCGACCGATCGCTTTTTTACGGGATGCCTTGGTGGTCCCGAGACACGCTGGCATCGCGTTTTCAGCTTCCACTCGTTTTAAACCTTTTTTTCTTCCTTGCGCGAGAGATGCTTTGTTCCTCGAGATGTTATTGGTCTCCCTTTAAAATGTTTCATAATTCAACGACGAAAATTTTACTTTTAATTTTACTCTTTGGCAACGATTAACGTTTTCTTATGCGTTCGACTAGTTACTATAAT
>NW_017155624.1:778428-796527 GCF_001652005.2 Ceratina calcarata
AAGGGGTACCCCTTGGAAAAATCTCGGAAAAATAAAAAATTTTTTTTTGTTGTTTATTATTAGCAATGTTCTTCCGACGTCTGATTTCTTTTTAAAAAATGCGTTTCTAAAGTATAAACTGTTGGGATTGACTGTATAGCCAATACATCCTTAAAGAACGGAATGTTAACGCGCGATTGAGCGACGCGATGTTGCTGAAAGAACAATTGACATCTGAACGAAAAATGAGCTTTCGCACAATTGACCTAATAACCGTGAAAGCGAGCAGCTCGGGCAAAGTGATTGTTTCGAGGCCGAGAGCCAGACGTTAATACGAGGTGTCCACCTTTATTACACCTCTCGACAGCTGCGAGAAACTTCAATTATCCCTGGGTGGCATGTGGGAAAGTACCGGGTTCTGCCCCTTCCTCTACTCTTTCATGTTAAACACTTGAAGACTATGAGAAGTATGAAAATCTCTCTTTCTGAAAGATCGTTGAACAGCCCATTGCCGCAATCTCAAAGATCCTTAACGAGTTTCCTGCTTTTTACAAGAATTCGAATAAAACCCCGATAAAAATCAATAATAAATTATGTACTCCCTCTACAAATAAATAACTGAAATACTCGAGGAACCGAATCGTCCCAATTAATCGGTCATAATGAAACCGGATCACGCGTCGCCGCGTATAGTTCACCAGGTTCGGCCCGGATCAACCGGCGTGAGAAAGAGGCCCGGACCTCGAGTACAGCGAGCGGGACCGCGCGATCGACTGTTAAAAATTCCTGGCTCGTAGCGCGGCGCGGCGGACGATACCCATCCCGCGCGTATGATCGAAACGCGGTACGTAGGTACTCGGCCGATGCCAGTTTTGAAAAAGGCCGTGCCGTTCTTCCGTGTGTCGGCGCGGGCTGAAAGCGCCCGTCGTCCCCGCGCTCGGCACAGCACGGCACCGGGCAATTTCACGTCGGCACGTGAGCAGACTGTGCAAACTTTGCCAGCGCAAACGGTGTCCCCGTGTGCGTCCGCTGTGGGACCACGGCCGTTCACGGTTTTCAGCTGCTTTCGGAGGCAACGGGTTACTGGCGAGAGCCTCTAGAATAAGTATGCACGGCTAATAAAACAACGAGAGGGGCAGAGAGGGGTGGGAACGGTCGTTACACCGTGCGCAAACACACGGCCGATGGACGCTGGAAACGAAAAGCTCCGGAGGTCCTTCTCTCCCCCGTCGTCTAACTAAGCATCGTAAAAGCAAGGATCGAGCGTGGAGCACAGGGAACCTCGGGCCCCGGTTGTACACGCTGCTCGTTTTACGGCCGACGACATTCTTCGCGTTTTCTACGCCTCGATTGATATATTCCTCGCGGGGAGAAAGACGCGCCGCGGCGGCGTCGTTAACGGATATTGCCTGCGCGCTTACCAACCTCGTCTTAAGATTTCTCTCCGCGGATCGCATGCAGAACTCTGTAACTGATCAGTCAATTGTGCAGCTCATTTTACGCGCGCACCGGAAAACAACGAAGAAAAGAATTAATTAGTTTCGTGTCAAACGAGCCTAAAGCTCACGGACCTCCAAACAAATTACATACGTCATTCAAAAGTTACGTTTATTGCTTCCATCGGCACGACAACGATTCCTAAAACGGAGCCTCGTAAACGAAATATTAATATCGTATTAAACAATTGAAATTGAAATATAATCAATTATTTCGTAAAATCAAAATTATTACGAACGTAATTTTATTCGCATAAAAATGATTACATTTGCGGTCCTGGTACGAGACGCATATTGTCCTTCGCTCGCGAGCGCGATTCTTGATGGCTCCTCCGTTTCCCGTGATGCGCAGCTGGACATTATCCGTGATTTACTCTGCAATTCCCGCGGGATCCGTCCTACAACTTGCGGGTCGCACGAAACCGCAGAAGCTCTCGGTTTTACCCGTAGCGAAAATGTCACTATAACGAGTTATATAACGTAAGTAGGAAGCGCGTCGTGGAAAGCAAAGGCCAGCAGACGATCCTCTGCGCTTTCTACCTTCGATCTTACTCTTACGGTAATTACATAGACCCGTGTGTGGGGCTTGTGTGCCGTTCGTGTACCTTCGCCCACAGATGCATTCTACGTGCATGCACCCAGCCTGTATGTTTGGATAGGTGCAACTACGTTGAATGCACGTGCTCGAGGTGAGCATTCGTAGCCGATGTCGGTGTGGGTGAAGCATAAGTAGAAAGAGGTTTCGTAACGGGTAACGAAAGGAAGATTCTACGCCGCAATAGTGAAAAACGATACATGCAAGTTAATAACCATTGTCGTCTTAAGTGGTAATGTTTAGTGTCTTACTGAATTATGTACTTTGTTAAAATATAAGAATTCACTAAGTTCTGTAATAGAAATACAGATTTCAAAGTGATCAAATAATAAGTATTTCAAATGATACTATTAATTATAATAGTATCATTTGAAATACTTATTATTTGATCACTTTGAAATCTGTATTTCTATTACAGAACTTAGTGAATTCTTATATTTTAACAAAGTACATAATTCAGTAAGACACTAAACATTACCACTTAAGACGACAATGGTTATTAACTTCCATGTATCGTTTTTCACTATTGCGGCGTAGAATCTTCCTTTCGTTACCCGTTACGAAATGCTTTTTCGAATGAATTAATCTTTAATAAGAAAATATCGTCGGACTATTCTGTGGATTCGAAGCTGTTCAACTTTTTCCAATCGAAGTGCTCGATTGCGCTCGTAATAGATACTCGAGGGGCCTTTCGCCTCCCGGGGGCCCAAGGACTTCCGTTTTCGCGAGATCGGAGAGGAAAATCCCGCTGTTTTATTATGCCCATTAGAAACAGCCGAATGGAATCGTAGCACAGCGTTTAATGCGGCTCGTTTTCTCCGCGTAACGAACCCGACACGTTCGTCGCACGGAATCGAAGGGAAAAACATTGGCTGAGACTAGCGACGGTTGTTGAAGCGAACGCACCGACCGAACTTTAATACATCCAAATGTCAGACGTGAAAGTGGTTAGTAGGTTAGCGCAGAGATCAAAATGTAAAGTGAGTTATCTGGGATGAGTTCATTGACCTATTATCTGCATTAATAGCTTAATGGATAAATAATATAAATTCTGTAAACATTTATTTGATTATGAATTTCTTATAAAATAATTAGACAGCTAATCTGAGCAAATGTAACGAATTCTAATCATGTCAAGTTTCTCTAATGTCTTATTGTGGGCTCTGTTTGATGCTACAGGCGACGAACGCGAGCGGTTTCTTCGAGGTGCAGATCCTCTCGCTGACGAACAACAGGGGCACTCTGGTGGACGGTAGGTGTTGCGGCGGGGGAGCTGATGGCGGAGGAAAGGGTGGCTCGCCACCCTGTACGACACCGTGCTCGACGGCCTTCTGGCTCTGCCTGAAGGAGTACCAGTCGAACGTCACCGCCATCGGCTCATGCAGCTTCGGCAACGTATCTAGTCACGCCCTCGGCCAGAACACCTTCACCCTCACCGAACCAGTCACCCTGCAACTGCATTTCACCTTCCGATGGACGGTAAGTACACACGAAGCACTTTCTCTATTTTGCAATCGCGCCACCGGTTGCGACATCGAACGGGTTAAAAAGTTTCCAATCTCTAATTAAAATGTAAACCGGTGCACAATCAATTAACTGCAGTACGTGGTGCATAATAATGAAGCATATGGTATAATTAAATATATCTCGCGAATCTTGAGGTTTTAAAAATAAATTTTGCTGCTAGTAACATACTTGGAGGAGAAACTTTTAATCGGTTTCGTAACGATGAAATTTATTAAATAATTACAGAACGTATCTTCCGTAGTCGAATTTAAATAAATTATCTTAACTC
This sequence comes from Ceratina calcarata, assembly GCF_001652005.2. Taxonomy (NCBI): domain Eukaryota; kingdom Metazoa; phylum Arthropoda; class Insecta; order Hymenoptera; family Apidae; genus Ceratina; species Ceratina calcarata. The sequence goes on from NW_017155624.1 coordinate 782,294, forward strand.
TTGTGTCGAATGCCCGAGGCAGTGATTTTTGACGAAAATTATTTCTCAATGAATCACTGTCGTTCTTCGAACTTTACCGCAACCCGCGCGCGTTTCGCCGAGAATATATTTAACCTTCTTCATGTTTTAAACAAACACGTTCTATTCATTCTTGTCTTCATTATCATAAACGGTATAATGATGTTTTCTCAAGTAGAAGCGCTGAAAAACCATTAACCCAAAAATGGAACACGTCCCGCTAGCATGTCTCGATCAAAAAATTATAATTGAACATTTTTCATCGGTAATATAAAAATATATGACATTAATACGACTTCTGAAAGAAAGCTGGTATGCTCTACATTTTGAAATAAAAAGAAAAGTAATTTATCCAGGGTGAAGATTCGCTCAGAGAAGATTATACGTACCGTACTTTCAATCATCGTACGATAATGACGAAATTATTCGGAGTGACGAAAGTTTACCGTTTTTCGGAACGAGGACTGTGAAAATGGTTTATTACTGAGGAACGCGGCGTACGATATTACACGCGTGTGCGCGCGGTTTCTGTGCTTAACGCTTCCACTCGAAAAAGTCCCGCGGTTGCGGCGGGGCGGCGGCGTGGCGCGCACGTGTATTTGCTTTCCATATATTTTTTATTACGCGCCCACGGGTCCATAATTGAATTAGCTCGGGGAGCGCTAAATGCTCGAAGGAACCGTACATACGAACCCGTAGGGAACGAGCGAAGAGAAAAAATCAGAGGGGATGGGAAACGCGCGGGGAGAGAAAAGATCCTTCATGGAAAGGAACCGATTCGAGGGGTCCCACTATGTTTATGCCCCCTCTGGCCCCTACAGGGAACGCCGGACCTACCCTTTGTCGCCCTCGAGGAGACCCCGCATGGGTCCTCTTAGAACCTCACGATCGAGTTATGAAATATATAAACACGCTAGTGCTCTTCAAATAATCCACTACTGGCAACCTTCTCCTCCCGTACGAACGCGCTCCGCGTCCTACAGCGGGTTTACTCGCACAGAGAAAAGGCTGTGGCTCGATTCGGTCCGTTAGGCCCCGACGGAGGGCCCTTGACGTACCTACACGCTGCCCGATGTGTACAGAGGAAACACGTCGTCATGCTCATTCTCTCGAGGATCCTCCGAGGATCTCCGACGCTCGAAATCGGTCGTTCGTCTCGACCTAATTACGCTTGACAGGGCCCCCGGTGACACTTCACGTGGGTGGGATGCCAGCAATCGTTTACTGGAAGCAACTTCCGTTGCTACTTGTCCTCGACGGTTTACAGATTTTTTCTTTAATTATAGCGCGCTCTCGAGTGGTCCCCTCGAGTATCTGGTAATAATTGGAAACCGACTTCTAGTCATTGTTACTACCAACGACGCTTGTGTAAACTGAAGATTACGTTCCCCCTCCCCCCTCTGCACTTTTAGCTGTCTCATTTAGTACAAAATTTATTACTAAACTTCAGGGACTCTGTGCACGAGTCTCTCCAGACGTTCACCTCTCGAATGAGAAACAGTTACAAAATCGGGCTACCGTTCATTAATTATTTATGTATCTTAAAACTGAACTGTTCTTGTCTCTCGAAAAATCTTGATACTCCTCGTTCGGAAATCGTTTCGAGAGAGACAGACAGTTGAACCGAGGTACTAGGAAAAAATTTCGTGGCTGAATGACAGACGAAAAGGAAGACGAGAAGAGGGAACGCGAGAGGTGTTGCCAAGCGAGTGGAACCAAACTGGAATTTGTACGTAACGACTCCACCGATAGAGGAGCAGCAGACCGGAAATCCTTTGGATTCGATAGCTCTCGCGCGCACCGCATCGACAAAGGAATCGGTCTAGAAATTTGCGATCGACGCCGCGATACAATGGTCTCAACCTGGAAGTCTTTTTCCAACGCCGAGGCCCACGTACTTATGCATTGTTGCGAAACCGACGCGCCGCAGGCCCCCGAAGAGATTCACTCGGTTGCCTACCGACGATTTCGAGAATGAGAACAAGAGGCCGCCGTTTAATAGGGGCGCCGCGCCGGCACTAAATGAGATTTCACGCGATTCGAACTCGAAAAGGAACGTGGACGGGTCTCGCTTCGAAACCGTATTGCTTGATGCAATCCGAGAGAAAATGTTTTCTCGTACGTGCCGGTTGATTATCACCGGTAACCCAGGAGAAGAAAGCTATTTTTCAGACGAAGATTAGTTCTGCGGTCGCTCGGTCAATTTTCGTTAAAATTGATGCAGATTTTCCATATGTGTTCTATATGAAAACGTGACGCTTTCTTTTTAATCCCTTCGATCGTAGATTGAAACCAAGAGAAATTGGCTCGATGTTTATTGGTCGAGTATACACGATCCATCACAGTACATGAAAATGTCTCGAGTACCATTCGAGTACCGTTAAGAAGTCGAAGAGCCGTAGCAAGATCAAGCCTAACTAGAGTTCTGAATAATCTCCTTCTCGAGCGCTTAGATGCGCTTCGCGTTCGAGACGTAAGACTATAGCCTTTCAGTTAATAAGCACAGCACTCGATACCGGTTCGGGCGAAGAAAGGAACAAACGAGCCTGTTGTGCACACGTAAGTACGTGTATCTGGCACGACGAGTAATCGTCCTTCGACTTTCTCCGTTTGCGATTTCAATAGCCGCGTAAACAGTCGGGATGCATAAGACGGGAGTACTGCCGCCTTTTCAGCAGTAGCATAATGGCACAGGAAACGATCATTGAGATGAGAGTCGGCCGAAGCTTTTGCACAATCCTGACCGAGGCGACGCGACGCCGCCGCGTCTATATGTGCCTCCTAAGCAGACGCCACGTTGCCTCCTTTCTCCAGCAGAGCCCTTCTCCGTCTCGCGCCGCGATTCTTCCTCGAAGCATCTTTGTCTTCGATCGCTTCCATGCTCTTTTCACCGAACCCTCGCCATTTCCCACACTAATGGCTCTCCCGGACCTCCCGGTAGATTCTTCCTCTTCAAACGGATAGATTGTTGCGCGATGAATCGCGACGAAATGGAAATAGGTGGACCGGTCTATTCTTGGCTCGTATACGCGGTATCCGCGGCTCCTGAGTCTTCGATGTGGGCGCCTCTATCAATGATGTGACGTCACGGTTGCCGGGCCCACGATGACATCGCCGGGCATTGTGTCGGCTCGAATTAGCGAGTGTTGGCTGTTCAAGAGGGTGGCCAGATTGAGAACTGCTGGCTGATTCAATTGGAGGTTGTTGGCGAAGGAATATAGGCAACGAGTGTGCTGTGGGATTCGTACAGTCGATAATCCTTGTCTCATTTCTCGATACAAATTTTATTCTTAATAGATTACAGGAGAATGAATAAAATTCGTACAGATCGCGATGTAAATATGTACGAACGTAGTTAAAATACAATTTGTAGGATACAGAGAGATACGCGTAGGATTTGATGATTAATATTCTTATTTGTCTTTCCTGAAGTGTCAAAACTACCGACTGAATCGTTAATCATGCTGATACGAAAGAACTGCGGGAATTACGAAATCACGTGTCCCACAGGAGTTTGTTTTAATGAATCGCATTTACTTGGAAAGAATTGAAAACTTACGTATACCGCCCATATATGTACGCCCAGGTACGATCGTAATCACCGATTCGTTTTTTCATGTTGGTTTAACGTCCGTCCGAAGGACGCACGAGATGATCGATGCAACGCTTAAGCGGTCGTGTCACGCGTCAAACGGCATCATTCAATTTAGCCCGGCTCGCTATTGAGTTCCAAACCGCGGCGGTCGCTTGCGGTACTTACGGTATGTAAGTAGATTAGTCCAGCGGCTTTAATCACCTCCGGGAGGGGACTTTCTCACGCCTTTAATAAAGTTCGTCGCGACTAGAAGGTCTAATGGCTGATCGACGTAACTGGAGTAGCCAGGCTCGAACGCCGTTTCTCGTCCGACTCTGACCGTGGGCGTCCAATTTCCCAGGTATCCTCTCTAGCATGATTAGCCAAGGTGTATTAAACGATTGACCGTGTAAGAGGAAAGGTGAAAACGTTTTCCATTAATACAGAACGTCTTATATTCTTAACGATAAGCGAATTGATTACGTTGATGATAAACGATCGTGGTTTTGTAACACACACACACACAAATATTAATTAAGTATTCAATTTCTCGTATTACTGGCTTTTTATTACCGCGTCATATGTAAATGACAAATTAAACCGGAAAAACGGGGATCAAACGGAAATTGAACACAGGTGGCTCCGTGAATAGAGACATTCGTAGGGCGTCATTTATATTTTGGTCTGCGGCCGATTCTAAGCTCGTATAAATCACGTGGCGGCGCGGATACGGAAGCAGGATCGATTTGTCAAGAGGTGTACGCGAACCGGTCGTTAATCGGAGCCGGCGCAGCGGCTCCAAAATCGCTCCGGCGGCTCTCGGTCGCCCGCGGGGATCGCAATCAGGCTGCCTGTTGCTCGTCGAGACCAACGAGAGAGATTTACGTCCGAGGTACACGGTGAAAAACCTTCCATCCTGCGTTTTTTTCGGATTCCCCCGACGCGCCTCGCGGACGTCTCACTAATGAGCGGTGGCCCTCATAGTTCCCTGCCCGTAAACGGCCGGCAATTAGCGTACAAATTTTCATCGAACTTCGCCGTCGACTCACTCGATTTCACTAATTTTTCCCTCGCTCGAATTAACGACGCTCCATTTGTCGAGCGCGTCGATTAGACCACGGTGTAATACCACCTTCGCGATTTGTCAACGCTTCCCATACGATCTGTTCCACCCGGTTGCACCGGGTATAATAAAGTACCCGGAGGCTTTGTATTATCGATGTTCAAAGAGGATTACCACCGTTTCCGCGTTCCCATACTTCGTAAACCTTTCCGTCTATATGATTCTGTCTACTTATCGTTTATAATCCTTATTATCAGTCTGACGATCTTTACCGTATCGTAAGATCTCCTACTTGTTTCCAATATGGACAGAGCATAATTTCGCTCCTTCCTGCGATCTCTTGCAACGATTATCAAATATCTTTCCTTGCCACCGATACTTTTCCTATTTAAAGAAGGAAACTCAGGATTGAAAGAGTTAATCTAGATTCCTGCCGCCAGCTCGTTAATTTTGCAACGGGCGTACATAATTCGCCGAGTACCAGCGACAGGTATTATTAATTGTTTCATGATCCGGGCAGCGATGGGGGCCGAGTCCGAATCTCTCATCGATTAAGCCGAGCGACCTACGAGACTGCCCCGGTTGTCGCGGCAGGGGGGCCCCGACGAGTATCCGCGTTTACGACGCAGATTTACGCGCGACGTCGAACTTATTGGTCAGGTGTAGGACGGGTCCAGCGGATGGACACGCAATACAACACACAGGTGTACCGTATCGCTCGTATGCAAATGAAACGGAGAAGGACAGAGGAGAAGGAGAGAGGAAACTGTCGCCCCGGTTTGGGCAATGCCTCGCAGGCTTGTCGTATCCCCTTCTTACCTCGCTCAGCTTCTTCTCCGTCCCCGGTTGCCTTTAGGCTACCTTTGGGTTGCCTTTAGGTCGTGTGTGAACCCGCTGCGCGGACCGCATACCAATCTCCTCCTGGATATTCTCCGTCTCGCTCTTCCCATCGCGTGAGTCGAATCGTTCCTCCTCATACTCCTCGTCTTCTTCCCTTCGCTAGTTAGCCCGTGTACGACTCGCTGCCGGCGTGTCTCCCGAACCACGTTCTCCGTTCCCCTGTTATATTGTACAGTCTCTCCCACAATAGTATGCCCGTGGTATCTCCCCAGAGATTAATCTACTTGGAACAAACAGATCAAAAGTACACGTGAAGTATTTTTCTACTAGCAATCATGACTTCGAAATATCGACTGTACATCCTTTCTGCTTTTCCGAATGATTAAACTGTGACAGTAGCATAATTTACAACAAATTCTAGACACTTTGTAATAAGCGATTCGACTTTAAAATACAGCGTTATATTGAAGAAGTATTTATGTTATCGCCGTTTCTATCTCATTAAGCGTCGATTCTTCTGAAAAGGACTGTACAGGCCTCGATTCCTCGTCGCGATCTCGCATGCACGTACTCGCATCGGTATTGTACGCGCGATTACGTGTACGGGGGGAATTCGTGTGGGTATTGTACGCCGGTGGATTTTAGTGGCAATTTTTGAATAAGAGGAATGCACCATCTCTGCTTGAAATATAGGCATTATTCACAGGGTGTGCTCAGAAGAGATCGTAATGCGAATATTTAGTCGAGACGATTTTATGGTCGAAAGAGTTATCCTGCTGGGGTACGATCACTCTTACATTCTTATGGATATTTCGAAGATATTGTTGTATGCGTTCTATGCGATCTTCATGAAAGTAGAACGAGCGTGCATAGGTTCGAACACGTTCTCATCCCAGAAAACGTGTTAATTCTGTCAATTTGAATCCGTAATTAGTAGTAAAAAGTGCCTTGTTCAAACGATAAATGATATTTTCTCACTTTCCCAATTACGGCTGCTTTAAATAACACATGAGTAACTAACTGTGTTACCCAAGAGAATGTTCTATTAGCGCAATATTTTCCATTCGAAATCCTCACGCTCTCCGTGTAAATGGGCGCGAGAGCGGAGCTCGGAGAGGCATTTAACACGAGGAATGCCAGGTTCCCCGCGATATTCAGATAGAGGCGCACCAGCACAGGGGAACAGCTCCGGCGCGGCGGCATCACGAGCTTGACTCCTCGTTCTCCACGACGACGACGACAACAGAACTCCTCCTTGAAAGCCTCGTCGCGACATCGAATCGTACGTAGGCTTCTTGGCTTTGTGCCCCTGTGTCTGTGAACAGTGGCCACCGCGGCCAGAAGGATTCTCCTCGTCCCCTGTCGCTCGAGGATCACCCCGGCTCTTTCTTTCTCCCATTTCTGCGCCGACTTCCTCCGCGCGGACTCGTCGTTTTTTTCCTACGGTTCCGCGGCAGGTCTACCGGTCGCCTTGCTCTACCTTTCTTCTTGAGGACACCGCGAGATTTATTAGCCGGCCGGTTAATTGGGAAGCGAGGAAAAGATTCCAGAACGAAACCTCCCCTCGGCCGACGGAATTCCCAGGCGGGCGAACAACCCTCTTCTAACGCCGCGTTCCCTCGGCGAAGACGCGAGGGGGGGGGAGGAGGATGGTGAACACGTCCGCGAATTTATCGCATCGGGACGGCTGACCTCGAGACCCCAGGACGATTGTTGCCGGGGAGATTTAGGGTCAAGGGTAACAGCCGCGGTGTTCGAAAGCGATCAAAAGTCGGAATTCCGCGGGGATTCTTCGGCCTCGTCCTCGCTCGCCGCGCGTTCCTGGGAAATGGCTCCTGGGAGCAATCGGCGCGGCCAGGTATGCAGCTTTTAGGACGGACAGGACTGGGAGTCTTAACTCTCACGTGTTAAGAATCAGAATTTATTACTGTTAATTAATTTGAGATATTCGATTTATGATACGAAGGAATTGGCAATGATTTATATCGATCGCTGCCGCCCACAAATATTCGACGGTTTGATTTTTTGAAAGTTGCCCTCGTTTGCAAAATCATTTTTCGGACGGGATTTCGATGGGATTGTGTTATACAGGTTCGGTTTAATCGTGGCATTACGAACCAAAACGATGCAGCACAATGAATAATACATAACAGCGAATTTACGTAAGACGCTTTCACGAAATAAATTGGCGTAATCGACGCGTAAATCTGTACGATGCGGTGTACGGATTCCCTTCGTAGTGGAAAGGTAAAAGGGAAAGAACGGTTCGAGGTTGGCTGGCCGTGAATAAAACTAAAAACTTGATCCACTTGACGTCCAATCAATCAAACGTACCATTTTTTTTGTCGGATAACACTTCAAGAGTATTAATTAAAGAGATGTAGAAAAAGTCCGAACGAATTCTTCCAGCTGTTATATAACATTCAGCCAATACAATTTTCATTATATGTAGTTCGCGACTCACACACTCTATAATCTTTCTCTATTCTCTCGTTTATTCACACGAACACGATCAGACTGTGCAAACAGTCCTGCTGCAAGGATGTATCTACAAAAGACAGTGGAGGATAACGAAAGTTCGAAAACTACATGGGTGGAAGAGCACGGAGGATTCAAGGTTGGTAGATCGTGGCGGTGGTTCGCCGGCTGTTTAGTACGCGTCCTCACGTACCGGTCGTTCGATCTTTTCCGCGAAACCAAAGACACGCTGCCTGACATAGAGAAAGGAGACAGCGTTCTATTCGGCGTACGTAAGTACTTACCAGTACGTGCAGTTACCGAGCCATACGATCAACGTGTACGCGTCTGCAGCCCGAGCGACAGCCACCGTCAGATAGAGCCTCGTCGAGCTCCCCTACGTGCCCGTTCTGGCTTCCGTCGATCCTTTTTCGCCTGGCGAACCTCCACAGTTTGCTCCACGAACGCAAATTGCAGTTACCACCCACGAAATATTCGATTCGCTGGCTACTTGCTTATGTACACGAGAAGAACAATAAAATATGTTCAGGTTAAACGAAAACGAAATAAGAAGAATATAGGCGCATTCGATAAGACGATCAATCGTCGACGAGATGCCTGGGATTAATTCGGAAAAGCCGCGTGCGTCTCGCGATTAATACGACAGAGCGGGAGGAGGAAATTAATTAATTGGTATTCGCGGGGAACGCATCTTGCGGAATAATATCCGACTTAATGAATTTCCTACGCCCACGGATCGGACGACCCACACGTCGAACAGGCGGGATCGATCGACGATGATGATCGGAAAGAGCTTAGCCAGTGCGCTGGTCGGACTTTTACCCGCGGTTCGACCAATAATTTATTACACGCCCGTGTGTGCACGGCGTACGCTGCCGGGCTCTTTAAACGCGTCCAAACGTGAACGCTTGCATCTCCTCTGGTCGCTTTGTACGGTGAAAGGAGAAATTTCGCTCGTAAAACGATTTTCTGCGGGACACCCACACGCATTCCTAGATCCATCGCTCTGCGCGCTTCTTCTCATTCTTTGATTGTTCACGCTGCGGTATCGCATCCAGGACGATGATGGAACGAGAAAATGAGAATTTCTGACGTTTACACCGTTTGCTTGCTTAAAATTGTTTGCCAGTTTTCATTAGCTCCGCTGAACTTATGCATAATATTATCCACTTTGCTTAAAAAATTGTATTTGAAAAGAATATCGTGAATAAAGAATCGTACTCCTCAATTATTCTGACACTTGACTGTTAATTATTGATTCGAAATGAAATAATTACCCGCATCGATTACTATAGGAAACACCCGTGTCAAGAGTTGACTTACTGACTGCACGCGATATCAAAGGAAGCAACGAGACCAAAAGAGACTAAGGGTCTGAATGATGGAGTAGGCAAACGATACAGCAAGGTTTAATCCCGACCTTGAGCAGCCAGTCCATTTCAGCCGAAGAATACCTCGAATCTGTCCGGCTGTCATTTTCTATTTACCAAAGCATCGATCGGATCCGTTCCCGTTGTAACGTTTCGAAATTCATCATTCCGTTCCCCACCTATCCGGTTTTTCTAAACGGTCGATCGGACGGCATAGAAAAAATGTCGGAATAATAGAAATTTTATCTGATCGTGATCCACGCGCTGACTCATATCGATTAAAAGACGACCGGACAATGGGTCCGACGGTTTGCGAGGCACACAAAGGAACGATGGACGCGGCTGACGAACGAATTAGAATACGTGTACGTACGCGTGCACGTACACGGATGCGTGGATGCGTGCGTGCCCGCGAGGTGTGAGGGGAAAAAAGGCGAGCATGAAAGTCGCGGGCGTGGGAACGACAGGCCCCAAGCGAGCCACCAATTAACACCAATTAGCGCTCATCTGCTCTAGGTAGCGCGGCAGCGACCAGCGAACCGACTTCGCATTTAGCACGAGACGAACGGGTTAACGCGGATCGGCCACAACGGTCCTCTTTGTGCCATCCAGGTCGGTCACCAGAAATTTTTACACTTCCGCGAAACACCAGGAACTAGAAAAATCAAAAAGAAAACTGGATTAGGCGATCTGTTGCTTCCGTTTTTTTTAAAGTGAACGACTATCCTTTTTAATCCCTTGGCATTGTAAGTGGACAGTCTTCTATTTAATTAAACTTTGAGAAAGATACACTGTTTCTGAAGAATTGCAATAAAAAATTACTTATTAATTACATACGAAAATACAAATCAATTACAAATACAAATTAATCGACATGCAGTCGCAAAAAATTGCCTTCTTTACAAGAGGGAATGAAATCAATTTGAAAGCACCCTTTCACCTAATCATAACTGTATCGAGTCACATTAGGAGGCGGAATTTCACTTCAAAGGCCTGCTACGTGGGTGCTTGAAAATCAACGGGAATTACTGAGCAGGTTCCAGGATCGGTCCGTTCCAAAACGGTCGCCGCGCGGCAAAAACACGAATCGCCAATGGTAGAAGTGTCGCGCCGCTTTAGGAAACGATTTGTCCGCAAGAATAGTCGCGTTACCTAAGCATTTTGGCTGCCGGCGGGGGAGAATGTTTTCGCTAATTCGACGATCGGCAGTCCAGTCACGACCGGGCAGTTAGCCGAGCGTGTTGAACGGGTTCCGGGCAGAAAAGGAATCGATCAAAGGGGAAACAACGTGGTTCCCACGTGTACCGTAACGCGTACACGCTTCTTTACGGCTCGGAACCCCGCGACGCTCTCGGCCCGTTCGATAATCGACAGAACGAGGAAAAAATAAAGGACACGCGCATGATTGAAAAGCGTACAAGGGTGGAGAAAGTCTAACGATGAATACAAAGAGCTTATTAAGTTCCTGAAATTTACTTCATATTGATATTCATAAAATGTATCAAGATAAACGATCTCCGTGCAGGGCATTATCCACTTTTCTAATTATCTAAAAGATTCGATTAACCGGCGCGCGTAATGATTATCTCAGGTAAACGAGGTTCCCCGTGTCTATTATTCGGCATCATTTATTATTCGTCACGGACAGCGCATTTTTCACTTTCCATCGCGCTGACTTTAACGCGGTAAGCGGAGCCACCCCCGTGGCCTGACTGATCACGCGAAACACCTGCGGTTCTAATTAAAAAAACCCGGGTAAACCTTCTCCTTGACTCATTCCTTTCTCTCGTGGTTTACACCGGCGAGAGGATTCACCGGGTTCATTAAACCGGCGCGCAACGCAGGACCCCGAGCACACGCGAGATCGCTGATGCCGATGATCGTTTCTTTCTCCGCCGGGACCGGTTCCATCGGGAACAGAGTTCCAGCTTTCTATCGTACTCGCCCGGACTCCCGGACACCCCTTTGGGACCGTTTCTGTTTCTACCGTTCGCCTCCGGACGAACAGATAGCCGCTGTCTTCCGCGACAGCGCGATTGGAATTTATTTATTGCATTAGCCAACCGTCACTCACCGGGGCTTGATTGGTGGTACCAATCAGGTTCGTTCGTCGTGCCGGAGAAGCCGTGGCGAACGTAAACACGCGAACCTCCGGCTACCTCCGGTGTAATTATTCTGATTTGTGGCGGGACGCTGCTGCCGGTGAAAAATGCGGGCAGCGGCCCTGATTACACGCGGATCGGTAATTATCGAAGACGGTGGCCACCTTTTGATGGGACATTTGTTTTACTTCCTCCTGGTTCTGTTGGCTACCCGGTGGTCGACTGGTCGTCGCTATGCCGTGCTGACTATCTCCTCTTCTTTTTACCTCGGATTATCGATGAGCCTAGAGGAGGTATTTCGGTGGAAAGATGATTGAACGACGCGTTTAATCTCACTCTGATGCTGGCCATTGATTACGGTTTGACGCCAATCAAAAAATATTGATAGAATCTGCGCGTAGTGATTCGACGAATCAAACAGCTAATAATAGAAAACTTTTATGGACGAGAGATGGGATTCGCGTATGCAAATTTTTCATATTCCATTGACAGTCTAATGAGACGCGACACTGGCTGATTATATTGCTATATCTCATCTTGATTGATTCGATTTTATCTCAGCTGTTGGGAATAAAAAATATCTACACATATGCAAAAGAAGGTGGATACTTTCATTAATGTAATCATGTTTGATCTTCTACTCTTTATATTTTATTTAATTCCCCTAGGTTCACCTCATTAGCTTTTCGACTTTCTTGCTGGTATCATAACTAGCATAATTAGAATCGTTGTGAATCAAATACGGAAAGATGACGTCACGCGTGTCTAGGGCTGTTTCCAAAGAGGAAGAAGTGGTAGTTGGATGAAGCCAGCAATTAACCCTTGGCCGGCTTGAATAATTCTTCGAGCTGGCGGGGCCCTAAGTGGGACCTTCCGAGATGAACTTTTGCAAATTTATACATGACTTCCTGATATACTACGTCACAATATGTCCGTTTATCACATCTTCGTGTGAAAATCCAATATATTGTAACCAACCAAACGTTAACACTTCCATATTTGTACAATTTATCTATAGAAATATTTATTATTATTATATTTTTATAAATAATTATTCGCTTCGTTTTCTTACTTAAACGATACACTGTCTTCCTGAACCAGTAGATCGCAATAAGAGCGTACAGGATAAGAAATAAAAAATGATTGCAGGAAGTAGAAGATTCCCAGCTTCATTAACGAATTTTTCTCGGGTTCGCAGAGGCAATTCACGCTGATCCTGCAAGCGAGAGACGAGGCGAGCGCGGGCGTGATCGAGGAAGCGAGTTACAGCGGTATTGTCCTGCCAGGACCTACGTGGCACACTCTCAATCATCAAGGAAAGAACGCTCATCTAGCTTACCGCGTTCGGGTCCAGTGCGCGGACCATTATTACAACGCGACCTGCACGAAGTTTTGCCGGCCGAGGAACGACATATTCGGCCATTACACCTGCGACGAGAACGGCGACAAGGTGTGCATACAGGGTTGGAAAGGGTCCGACTGCGAGACAGGTGAGTCAATTTTTACACAAATAAATCATTCGCAATTCTCCTCTGTTTGTATATCCATATAAATTATATTAACAAATAACTTAGCAATTTTATTGTCGTAAAAAATTAAATTTTACGACATAATATACGTGTATAAATTTTGCTGTCCGATATAATACGGAATTATAGGATAATTTTTGTATCCTTTCTGATATAATTCCTCGTAACTCCTGTTTATTGAATTATCACCAAAGCGGCATTGATTTTACTACCGGAAGCGTTAAAACCAGACCGGGTTTTAATCGTGCGGAACGACGTGGAATCAGTGCAAAACTAAAACGTATAACCTGTGCATGCACGAGTAAAAATGAGATCCGTGGTAAAAAGCTGTGACGTGAGCCGGAGCAACACGCTTTTGTCGCCGCTGAGATCTCTCGTTACTTATGCAACGGAGCGTCGCGCAAGGCCTTCGCCGTGGATATTGGCGGCTGAACGATTCCACAGGCACACAGTTTTTTGCCCGGCCGACCGCGGCACACCAGCCGATGGAATAATTAATCGATCCCCGAAGCGTGAAATCTCGCGTCGCGTACAGTCGCGCGACTCTCGCGATCAGCTCCGTTCGCTTTTCTCACGGACCGCTGCCTCCGAGGCTAACGAGCCAAGCCGTGAACCGATCAATTCGAATTTTCAACGCCGATACCCTTCTTCCTCCGATTCTTTTCCGACCGGCAAAAACCATATTCAATTAGCGAAGAAGCCGGGAAAAGGAAGAAAGATTGTCGACCTTAGATCTTAATTCGCGATACCTTTTCTTCGTCACCGTAGGATTCACCGATGCCTGCAAAACCACTGCTGAAGAGAACTTTACGCTAAATGGATGCTAAAATTGCTAAGGATATGTTTCCGTCTCCTTTTCCCTGGTGTCAAGGGGTTAAGAGCAAAAGCGGCGACGCGAATCGCGATACACTGACGCGACTTCGAACGTTGGCAACTTTTCCCAGCTACCACGAGTACCCGCTACTACGTTTGATTAATTAGACACGTAGCCTCCGCCACTTTGCAATAAATACACTCTACCGGAGAAACTGACCACTGCGTCGTACAGTAATATACGAAGTCCAAAAACAATTACGCCTCTCTCTCTCCGGTTATAAATGCCAGGGGAATATTTTAAAACGCGAGAGACCGATCATACCTTTCCCCTACACGCTTGTCAAACACCGAAGGGAAAGCGGAAATCTGCCGGATATCACTTCTATGCATATTAAGGATGTATAGGCTATACGCTTAAACAATGCTAGCATGTTGAATTTGTTA
>NW_017155624.1:796711-807399 GCF_001652005.2 Ceratina calcarata
GTACATAAACTTCTGGTATTGACTGTATAGCCGATACATCCTTAAATGTGCTTCTATAAAATACCAATTAATCTCACTGTATATAACTGCAACTCAAAACAAGCTCTTCTCATTTTTAATTTTTTTAATAATGAAACCATTAAAAAAAAACTTTTATTGATTACATAAAATACGTTGATTTCAATGTAAAGTATAAAGCTTCGACATTAGTCAATGTTGCGGTATGGAAAGGTTGTTCCATGTGGCGAGCTTTTCTCAAAGAAGAAGCGCGCGAGTTCTGGGCGGAGTGCGGTGGGCGAACACGCGGCACAGTGAAACACACAACAAATTATCTCGAAGCGTGCCTCAATAGGCGGACGTTAGACGCATGTCGTACGATCGCTTAAAGGTAGCACGCCAGATCCCCTCGCACAATGCTGGTCTGACTAATACAGCCCGGGGCTCCTTTCTTCGTTGCTTAATCGTTGCTTCCGCCTCCCCGTGCGCGCGACTCATCCGACTCGTGATACGATGTTTATCGCACCACCCTTCTCTCTGAGAGCATCATCGTTTTCGAATGATTCCGATCACGCGAACGGTTTATCAATAGCAATAGCAATCTTGAAGTGAGTATAGAAAACGTGTTTTTCATTCGCTTTCAGCAATGTTTATTTTTCTAAGCATTCATCATATTAGACAGCAGCTGTAAGAGTTATCTATGTCTAATTATATCGTACGAACACCTAATTAAATAATAATACTGTAGAGCTAACGTTATTCGTCAAACCAAATACATAATTAGATTCACGTCACACTAATTGTAAGTGCCATAATTTAATCCATGTAGAACTAATTAATTACATATATTATTCAATGTAATTCAATTTCCATGCAACATAATTTATTATGAATGTCGCTGTTCGCACAGTTTCTTCGCGAGTTGAATTTATTTCAATTAAGGTTTCGACTTTGCAAAATAAGAATGTGAGAAACGGGACGGTAATACCGATAATAAATAATCGCTAACATCTTTTCAGTTGCGATTGTCCTTCGGAAAGGAATTTTAATGCATCCATTTAATCTCTGTTGTATAACATTACTATATTTATCTGAAGTGTCGCTCGTAGAATTTTTTCTGTCTCTCATTTCATATGCAAGTATCACTCTAGCAGAGCAATAATTATTACCTACTGCATGGAACTAAGTAAACAGCAAAAAGAGGTATGCAGGGTTTTTCGAATCTGATTTAAATCCGATCCGATTGAAAACGACGACGTAGAGAAAGTAGGACGGTATTGAATTTTTCTGACGTATTGTGATTGCCAGCAGCTACGACGGGTATCGTGTGAATCGAGACCAGAGGGTACGCAATAGAAATGGACAAAAGTGCGCGTTGAATTGAAACCGGCTGTTTAAATTGTTCCCCGTGGCGGAGCTTAAAAAGTAAATGATGGCCGCGGCGAGGACGCAGCCGGTTTCCCTTGACACTGTGAACTTTAAGAATATTTTCTCGTGTTTACTTGACGCCACAGCTTAATCCTTTCCTCGGCGATGAAATTATCGGTGATCGGCTTCATTAACCTCGAAAGCCCGAGGGAGACGTTCTAACTGATTAAATTATTCGAGTTTCCCAGAGCTCAAACTAGTTTAGCAAATATTTAATATGTCTTCGCGTATTACTCTCACGTTGTTGCCACTCGAGCATTGAGATTAAAAATATAGAAAATTACTTTCTAAGTTAATCAATGATTCTAATCTAAGAAAATGTGCGCAAAGAATCAGGTCGCGTCTCCCTACCAAATTGTTCCGTCGGTTCTAACGAAGGAGGAATTATATTATACGCGTTCTACTTTCCTGGAACGCAAGGAAGCAGGAACCTACATACATATAAAGGACACGAACGATCCCAATTAGGGACTATCGGTGGAAATCGTGTATTCGTGAGACGAGACGAGGGCCTTTAACCGTGTATGTTCGGTTACGGGACAGGGATGGGAGAGAGAACGACGAAGGAAACTGGCTCCGGGATTTTTGTCACGGCTGTGAAAGGTCAATACGAGAATTTCACTCGTGCATCGTCTTCACACGAGCTCTCTATGCACCGACCGCATCATGCAACGCGCCGCGCCGCCGCCGCCGCCGCCGCCGTTCGCTCGAGAGTTTCAGCGCGGCGTATATATATGTATATATATTTCTGGACGCGAGCGAATGGTTCGTTCGTTTGCATCTGACCCCTTTTCACCGCGATCGTAACATCATCCGCACTACCGTTCTTTGCCGAGTATCGACGGCATTCGAAAGAAGTTGACTACGTCTAAACCGACGTCAAATTAACGTAAAATTGCCAGTCACTGGGTTCTTCATCTCATTTTTACGCACACCTTCTAATCAAGATTTATACCCTGTTACTCGTACTTAATGAAGTGCGCAACTTTGAAATTCTTAACATTTAACCATTCCTGTGGGAAAACGAATTTGACGATCGTTTTTACCATGATCCATTAGCTTGGCGCAAAACTAGGGAGAAATTCGAAAGGCTAACTGGACAAGACGTTGCCTCCCTGCTTTTTTATCATTTTCCCCAATGATAAATTGTATAATATTATAGTTAATGACAGAAGATAAGTCAGATATTACTCTATGGAGAGATTATCGGTGCTGGTCCCGAGTGGCAAAGGTAAAACGTTTAGAGGTTTCGAGCGGTGCGCGTGAAAGTCGTGAACCCTCACCTGTAATCCGATTCTTCGCGCATCTGTTCGCCAGAATCGGCGGAATAAGAAAATAAAGAAGCTGCCGCGACTCGCTGCCGTACATATATAAAACGAAGATGAATTGCGCGGGTTAATTCGCCTACTATCTGCGGATTAACAAAAAACGGTGTAACTGTAGACGTTCCCGGTTAGATTTATAGATCCTGAACAACGGGAGAACGGTACCGTACACGAACTGTTGTTAATGTCGAGGATTCTACAAGCGAAACATTGTACACAGGTCTTACATACATATATACATACATATCTCGCCGCCGCGTCGCGCCGAGACAGCCGCGGTGAAAGCTCTGTTAATTGCTTTTCGCACGAGTTTGCCAAATTCATCAACCGTTTCACGGTACTCTCTTAATTGATTTTTTATGCCTCTTATTATCTCCGTTTCGTAATGCCTGCACGACAAATTACAGAATGCTATACATAGAACGGTTGTAAAAAAAAAAAGTGTTTATGTACCCTTTAAGCGTTTACAACTACTTATTAAAAAGTACTTCATAGAAAGACACGTGTACACTTAATTTAATAGTATTTTATAACATCTGCTAATAACAGTTTTTCTCCTACACGTAGTGCAGGATGTAATTTTCGTTCTCTACTGACGGATGTTACCGCTGAAGAGAGTCGCCGAAAAACATCCATGCGCTGTTCCCGAAAGAGTTACGCTACATTATTGAGAGTTTATTTCATTGCGACTATCATGTTTCTTGGAAACGCTGGAATCATCTCCATTAAAGTCACCTTATCCGTAAGGATTTCGCTCATAAAACCGGGCCGCGGGAACGGATCGCAAAACGTTGCGACGCGCCGCTGCGAGTCGTAACGCAGCTCGAGCGATCCGGTCGATTTGCTCGATTTCACGCGTAGACGAGCGCAATTAGCGCATGGATGGTGCCCGATCGATCCCATGACTGCTCGGTAATTGACTTCCCTAAATGAGCCAACGAATACGTCACGAGAACGCCATTCTCCTTTCCCGTGCGCGTGCACCTGTTGCGTCCGTTAATGAAGAAGTAAATGATAGCTATATGGGTTCATCTAGGCCTGCATCGTCGATCGAGTTTACTTCCACTAGTTTCCTGATTACGTTAGGTACAAATTATTAAACTTATTCCTTAATTATTCTTCCGTCACTATTAGTAGAACTTGATCTACGATTTCTTCCGTGTCTATTAGTAGAACTTGATCTACGATTAATTAATATGCATAATAATAATGATGTAAAAAATGCATCGATTCTTCGTATATTCCTGAAATATATTGAATATCGGTGCGCGGCGCTTCTCACCTGGATCTATCGTGTACCCTCCTCTCAACCGGTGTCCGTTTAAATCTGGGACACCTTACGCTTCCACGCGAGTAACAGGCGACTATTTTTCAACCTTAACCACAGGGTACAGCAATCACGCGCGGTTGTACGGCTGCATATTTTAACCCGACCGACCGGACCGAGCGAACGTGCACGAACGACTCGGGACGCACACAAGCACCGCGGAATCTTTGATGATTAATGATCGAGCTTTCTCGTTCTCGCGCGCGGACAACGAACGTTTATGGATATTTATGCGACTGCAGCGTGACGTTCGTGGCCGTACGTAACGATCGATCCTCCCCCTGACTTTCTTGCATCCGACAACGGTGTGCGGCGCCGATCGATCCCCGGCCTATCCGGTTTCCAATTGTTGCATCGATGGGAACGCGAAGATTTTCACTACGAGCTACTCACGGTAGGCTAGTCGAGAACAAGAGATCAATAAAGAAAGTAATTATTATATAAACGTGTAATAGAATATTACATTGACAGAATTATAGAATCAAAAGATATAATCGACTCGATGTAATTATTTTCTCAGCCCCTCGCGACTCTATGTCCTCCATTGATAAAATTATGATTTTGCACATGTTATCAAGTTACTAGACTCATCCTGTACACATATGTGCACGATGCGTACGTACCAGAGAATTGCTTGATCATGCGATTCCCCCGGTTCGCGGTAGAGCCGCGTTGTGTAACGGTAAAGAGTCAGTGCGTCGACTAAAAGTCGCGGGTAGTGCATACATACGCGTACGTGTACGTACGTAACGCGTGTCGCGGTGCGGCGTGAGTTTTCGTTTCACGGTCAGAAGGATAATCCTTCTCTCTGTCACTTCTCATCCGTCTTTCTGTCCCCCCGGCTAATTGAGTTGCTCCGGCCCCGGCCACGGATCTCTGTCACGTTTCATTTTCTCCCGTCTCCGTTTCACCGTCACCCGACCATACGAAGAAAGTGTCGTACGTCCAGCCAGGGATACCCACGGTATACCTACCCTTCAACCGTGGCCTGAAATTGGATTTCGTCATCTCCTGCCACCCATCTGTGCCAAGAATCCGAACCTGTTGCCAAAGATTCGCTTTGGTACTCAACCTAGACTCCCATTCCAGGACTCGTCGACCACTCGAGATCCTTGAGAATGTTTCTACTACTTTATACAAAAAAATTTGCTCATCGAATCCTCAATTTAAAATTCGAAACACTTTTGTATCAGAGATTTGTCTTTAGAAATCGTCGAATTGGGTATAAGTACGTGTTGCTCGAATGACAGTCTTTATGTTTGTTCCATTGACGATTCCAGATGGAAGGATACGAATGATAGTGATAGTTTCTGGAGAGGAGATATATGAAACGTCTGTGGATCGTATAATCCGACGGTGAACGCGACTGCGGAAAATAATCCGACACTTATGCTTTCGCGAACCGTGGGCGGATTAATCGTTTGTGTTTTAACTTCCATTCACGGAATGCCTTTTGTGACGGCGTTACTGCGCGTTGGTCATTGTTAGGTCGGCCGCGAGATTATTCCTTTGGAAAGTCGCTTGAATTATGACCGGCGATGGCTCTTCTTCGTTCTACGTTATTGGGACTACGGATAGAAAGAGCGAACGAGACAAGTGGAATATCTCTCGTGGATGGCAATATGGAAACTGACGACCTTTACAGCTGAACAAGGAATGCAGTTCCTTTTCATAAAACTCGTTAGTCACACGAGTGCTTATAATCATTTTATCGTGTCCCAATATTTGTAAACAAGCAAGAGAACGAGATGAACTCTATTTAATATTCGATTAAATGTAGCATTCATAAATTATTCGGATCTCTTCGAGTTTGACTTAAATTCATAATTAATGTTTCAGCGGTTTGCAAGGAGGGTTGTCACCCCGTCCACGGCCACTGCAACGTGAGCGGCGAGTGCAAGTGTCGACACGGCTGGCGCGGTGAGCTTTGCGATCAGTGCACGCCTTACCCCGGCTGCAAGCACGGTTACTGCAACGGTTCCAGCTGGCAATGTATCTGCGACACGAACTGGGGTGGTATCCTCTGTGACCAGGATTTAAATTACTGCGGCACGCACGAACCTTGCCAGAACGGGGGCACTTGCGAGAACACGGCGCCGGATCAGTACAAATGCACGTGCCCGGAAGGATTCTCCGGGCCGACCTGCGAGAAGGTCGACAACCCCTGCGCCTCGAATCCGTGCGCGAACGGGGCTACCTGCAGGCAACTCGGCGAGAGCGCGCACTGCGTGTGCGCTGCCGGATTCACCGGGCCTTATTGCGCCACGGACATCGACGAATGCGCCTCCCGACCGTGTCAGAACGGTGGCATCTGCGTCGACGGGAAGAACAGCTTCGTTTGCAAATGTCCGCCCGCCTGGCAGGGCGAAATCTGTCAATTCGACGTCGACGAGTGCGGGCTGAAGGAGTCACCATGCAAGAATTCGTTCTCCTGCGTGAACCTCGCCGGTGATTACAGGTAAACTGTGATAAAAAATTTTCATCGAGTCTACAAGTTTATATTATTAAAAACGTTCACTTTGAGGAACTTTATAATTGTGTGAACTTTAATCTAGATTAGAAATAAATAAATGTTTCAATTCAGATGTCGGTGCAGAAGCGGTTTCACCGGGAAGAACTGCACGAAGAACATCAACGACTGCGTTGGTCAATGCCAGCACGGTGCACTGTGCATCGACCTGGTGGATGACTACCATTGCAGCTGCACCGCTGGTTACTCCGGCAAGGATTGCGACGTGGACATCGACGAGTGCGCTTCGAAACCCTGCCAGAACGGCGGCGAGTGCCGGGATCTGGTAAACGCATATGAGTGTGTCTGCCCCGTCGGTTTCACCGGGTACCAGTGCGAGATCGACAGGGATCACTGCAGTCCGAACCCGTGCCGGAACTCCGCACCCTGTTTCAACACACAGACCGATTATTACTGTCATTGCCCGGAACAATGGCAGGGGAAGAACTGTTCCGAGCCGGCATCGCATAATCCACAATTGAGCGTCACGGATGATGAGGAAGCTGGCTGTGGCAGCGAAGGTACGCCGTGTGGCGGCAGAGGCAAATGCAGCGGAGGCAGATGCATCTGCGATCCCGGCTACACTGGAATGCACTGTCACGAGAACATCAACGATTGCAGAGGCAACCCTTGTTTAAATGGTGGCACTTGTGTGGATCTGGTCAACTCGTTCCAATGTGTCTGTAGAGAGGGATGGACCGGAGACCTTTGCGATCAAGGTAAGCGATCGTTTCGTTTGGAGTAATTTCATAAGGAAATTTAATTACATAAGAATTTGAAAATAATCAGTTCAATTGTGAATTGTTCTTTAGATGTAGACGAATGCACGACGTCGCCCTGTCGGAACAACGGAACTTGCGTGGACGGAGTTGCAGACTTCACATGCATCTGCAGGGGTGGCTGGAAGGGTAAAACCTGTACGCTCAGAGCCGGTCACTGCGAGCCGGGGACCTGCCGTCACGGGGGAACCTGCCAAGACCGGGGCGACGGATTCACCTGTCACTGTCCTCCAGGATGGGAAGGAGCAGCGTGCCACATAGCATCTCCGGCGTGTGCGAGCAGCCCTTGCGAGAACGGCGCGACCTGCGTGAACACCGCCGATGGGAACTACAGATGCGTTTGTCGCGAGGGCTACGAGGGTCCCAACTGTCGCCGGGACGTCGACGACTGTAAACCGTTGCCTTGTCTGAACGGCGGTAAATGCGTCGACGGGATCAATTGGTTCAGGTGCGAGTGCGCATCGGGATTCACCGGCCCGGACTGTCGTATAAATGTGAACGAGTGTGCCAGCGATCCTTGCACAGGTGGTTCTACCTGCGTCGACGGTATAGCGAGCTATTCCTGCGTCTGTCCACCAGGAAGGACCGGGGTGCGTTGCGAGATACGCACTGCTGGTGGACCAGGATGCCCCGCAGCCAGTTGGGACGACGAGTGCAACGTTTGCGAGTGCCGCAATGGGAAAAACCAGTGCAGCAATATCTGGTGCGGTCCCGGTAACTGTTTGAACGGTACCTCGTGTCTAGCTCACGAAGTATGCGTCCCGAGTCCCAGCGAGAGCTGCCTGGTTCCGCCTTGTCCAGCTTGGGGAGAATGTCGACCCGTGGAAACCGGAAGAAGAGTAGGACCGCCAGCTTTGCCGGCACCGCCGTCCTGTTGGCCTGGACAAGCTACACCGGGCCCAACTTGCTCTAGATTGACAATTTTGTTAAGAAGAGACACCCTCGCTCCTGGCACGTCCGTTGAGATCCTCTGCAGACGCTTGAGGAAACTCCTAGCTGACCCGAGGAGGCCGCAATCGATCGTTTTGCTGTGCGATCTCAAACCTGGTGACAACGACACGATAGAAGTGACTATCTTCTCAGAGGCGGCTGCAGACGCGGCTAGAGATCTCGGCGAGGCTCTCAGCAGGCCCCTGGGCAGACCTCTCGCTTTGGCCTCCGTATTGGAAGTCAAGGTAGAGACGGCTCTGTTAAGTGAACCGAGCTCTGTGAATTCGAACAGCGCTGGGAACTATGTAGCTGTATTAGGCGGGGCTCTAGCAACCGTCTTGGTGCTCGCATTGTTCAGTGGGCTATGGTACCTTCGAATGGTCAGGCAAAGGTCTAGCCTGACCGCGACGACCAGCAGCGAGACCTCGTTGCATCGACATCGGAGCGACTTGGACGAAAAGTCGAATAATCTTCAAAACGAGGAGAACTTGAGGAGATACGCGAATCCTCTGAAGGACCAAGATCAAGGCGAACCGAGAGTGTCCGTGGTGAGACCTCTCTCTGGAGCGTCGTTGGGTGCTCTTGGTGCCGCCGAAGAAAGCTTGGAGATGGTGTCCGAAGAGGGTAGACATCGTTTACCACCGCTGTACAAACCTCCCAGCGCGGAGGCAAGGAACAACACAGCCAGTTTTACGTACGAGGAAGGACCACATAAACCTTACAGCAAACCCAGACTTCAAGAGCCGACGTATTCTCATCAGCAACCTGGCACCAGCCAAACCGCCGGACCCCATCAAGTGCTGACTGTTCATGTGTAAGAAAGACTTGTGTATGATCGTTGAAAGTTTCACCTAGCCTTGGTACTTGGGAATGAAGATGCCATTTGAGACGAGTCAACGGATGTCACGAAGGGAGGACATCGACGAAGAGAAGATAAAAGCCTTGGTGGGTACACTGTACTGTGGTCTCAGATGCTACGTGTCTTTGCAGGTAGTTTTAATGAACAAGCTTAAATTTTTCTTTATTAAGAACAAGATTCGTTTGCCTCTAGAGATGAAACTGTATAAAATCGCCCGCGATCTCTTAAGTGTTAGACGCGAGACCTTGAAGATATTGAACTTGATTTTTTCCTCCGTAGAATAATAGAAGCAAGAGAGACAGAAACGTAGGAAGATAGAGAGACGAAAGAAAAAATCGTTTGTTACTTTTCGAAAAAATTTTGATACGAATCGTTGATCTTTAAAAATCCTGCAGACGTAATCTATCATTAAAAAGACTCGCCCTCTGTCTTCCTGCATTGGACTCCTCGCTGTTCCACGACAATAATCTATAATTATACGCCGAGTTGTTTTATCGTTGTACATATGTACATAGCCCGTACTTATTAATTTCGCTAAGCCTGTATCATCTCCGACCGCCGACGTCCCTTATGGACAGCCTTAAGATCTAAGTATCGACGTTGTACCGCGTTTGAAATCGTAGGCATTCCCTAATTAATGTAAACAACGGCCGAGTAAGACGGAGCAGCCGATCGTAGGCACTATAATAGGACTATAATAAATAGCACGTAGGCGAATTTAAGAAAGAATCTGCGTGAACGCAGGCTTCGGACGTTCCGTCGGACGATATTATTGTGATACTCATCGGGTGAAAGAGTGTGAGAGAAAGATATTCCGCGTGGAATCGTGATCGAGCCCCGTGAGACACCCTCTTTGGAAAAATCATAATTTTGAACCTCGACCTCGCAACGGGAAACAACGCTGGTCAAGGGGATCGCGCGTGGTTCGATCATCGAACTTGGTCTTCCTAATGCCTAGGGTAGACCTAGAAACACTTTACACTTTTAATCTGACCAATACGTGTTTCCAAGTTTGTTCGAGACACGTAAGCGTATTTACGACAAAAACCTGTCGCTCCAGAATTTAATTAAGAGATTTAATTAATTATTCATGGATGTACAACGAATCGATCGACAACGGAAACCTATTTTCTTATCCGCGTGTTAGAGGGTGAGCAACGATCGATCGACGAGACGCGTATACATTCGTATAATCGAATCGATGTATGATGTAAATAGACCCAAGTAAATAGGATCCAGATAATTTTCCCTGCCCGACCAATCTTTTTGGATCTCCCTTACTTATGCCCTCATAATTTTTCCCTTTTAGATGTGCAATTTTATTCTTCTTTTCTCCTTAGCGTCGTTCCAATGGCGAAGCGCGATCAGTCTAATAGACTCTTCTTAACGTGAGAAAGCGAGAGACCGCATAAATTCGTATTAGGCGTACGTAAGCTGTAACGGAAGAAATTTTTATAACAGATAGTTTATTTTATAAAGAAATCTATGTTATTATACAAAATATTATAGAAGCGATGAAAAAATATATATATAT
>NW_017155624.1:808022-822527 GCF_001652005.2 Ceratina calcarata
CTTTCTTGACTTCTTTCCTATGTTTTTTTTTTTTTTTTTTAATTGAAGAACTAATGTCCCTGGTCCCCGATTTAGTTAGCTAATGAATAATCCACGCGTTGTGATCAGCCCCGTTATCAGATAGGCGCGAAGGAAGAGTGAGTGAGTGCGTGTAAATAAAATTAAGCTCTTTCCGGATCCGCAATCATTTTTATTCCTCGTCTATAATTTAACGACATCGACGATCGACGACAACGATGATGATGATGATGATAATGAACACGAAGTTTCAATAAAAAGTACAACCCTTCGAAACCGTCTGGTTTTCACTTTTTACTTCAACGCACCTGATCAATGTAGGTCAATTGTAGAGCATGGGATGAATATTGAAATTATTAGTATACGACAACTTATTCTTCATTCAATTACTTGAAATATAACTCTGAGAATATTTCTTCGTTTCTTGAACAAAATTTGCTCAACTCTGTAGTTGAATAACTAAACGACCGATCGGACGAATTCTTTCACGTGGGTGAGAGCCCGAGTCGACGTCCGCACATCCAAGTTGCATTCAAATCACTGGGAACGCAGAATCGTAGTAGGTAGACGTGCCTTCCGGGAGCAGCTGACACGTTCTATCGATCGACACTAAAACAAGACGGAAGAGATCGTACGACTCGACCGCGCTAAGAAATCGAAAGTCTTGAAATCGTAAAAATACGATCTTTTCATATAACAAGTGTTTCATTAATTAAATCTAACAATTGAAAATGACAGGAGAATTTAGAATTTATATATAATTATTTCCTTTATTTATATATAATTATTTATATTATTAAATAAGCTCGTTCAGAAGTTAACTTTAAAATAGCAAACTCATCATGACAAACGACCCAGGTGTCAATCATTTTAGATCTAATAGCTAAGCAAATCACCGACAAATGATCCCTGGTCGTAGATCCGGATATCTCGTTGCCACGGATTTCTTCAATAGATCGTTTTATTAAGTATAATACAGAGTTCATTATCATCGAAAGCACGTCTGAGATTAACAAAGGCACCCGGTGTGGGCAATTTCGTGGCCGAGACGAGAGGATCGGGCATCGCGATGGCGATCTTGACCGTGGTATATGGTCGCGCGTTACAAACCGCGTGATCGTTGAATGAACGATCCGCCGAAATTACAATACAATGGCCCAGAAGAGCCACTTGACGAATACCCAGTAAATGAGTCAGCCCGGCTCCGACTGGGCCGAATAAGGCCCGTGTGAACCGTGGCTCCGAGAGCGCCGTCACCGAGCGGGGTAAATGGGATGCCTTGAGAAAGCGTAAGAACCAAGGTTTCAGTGACCGAGCGTGTAAGTGTAAGTACACGCTGTATACATACGCAATAAGTGGGTACGATGTGCCCCACAAGAGAGAAATATGACGCGTTTTAAACTCCTATGAATTCCGTCTCCGGCTGAAGACAGCCGAGCCGTCGCGAACGTCTCGCGAGCTGACTGACGCCTGTGAGAAATGGCAGCTGATTTCAGGAAAATGAATATCGTTACGAACGTAGACAATTTATACATATATGTAGTTCCTTGTCATTCTCTACGGTCTGAACGTCCGTCCTGAATAACGCGGAACGATTCGCGAAATGGTTAGAGGGTTCAGGTTTGGAATTCGACCCCGAAGAACTATGGCAATCAGGTTTGATTTGATAAACACCCTAGCGAGTAATTGATAACATCAAAGGAACTGATCATCGACCGTCGTTAGAGAAAGATTGATTCAAAAGTAAATCCCAGGAAATAGAAAGATGCAGCCCGTAAAAGTACGTCGAGTAGCAAAGATCTTCTTGTCGTTGGTTTCACTAATTACCGGAAGTTTACTTTTCAGGAAATGTTCGATTATGATGATTTCACCGGATACGATACGTCGGATTACTATTATCTAGACTATTATGGAAGCGATTGGGAATTCCTGGACGATGAGGAAGAAGAAATCGGCGAGGAGGAGGAGGAGGAAGAGAAGGAAGGGAAGGAGGTGGAAGAACCGGATGAGATCGACATATTCGCGGACATGTTGACGAAATTTCATATTGGCATGGCTGAGAAAAGAGTGGCCAAAGCTGAGGCGGGAAAGGAGATGTTGCGAGAGATAATTGGTGTAATTCCATTTTAATAACTGGAAAGGAGGCTCGTTTTCGAGCAGAGCAAACTTAAGAACACGTGTCGACGTTACACCTCTAGATAAAGAAGAAGACTGAATCAGAGGAGACACTGATTACTCCCGAAGAAGAATCCACTGCGTCCGCAGAATCGTCCGACGAAAGTTCTACCCACCCCTGCCTCAAGGACATAGACATCAGCGACTCGCAACTGAAATTGCAAAATCTATACACGATGTGCCCCGTTCCCGACGATCCTGGATTAATACCAGCGTTCTGGACCATTCAAGAACATCGGACTGCCTACGCGGATGAGGATGGTATTGAAATGTTTTTCGATCTGGTAAACATGTCCAATATCAGGCCGATAAAAGCCTTGGAAGACATGTTGCTTACCGAAAAGATCAATTTACAGTACTATGGCATCAATTCCCGTGTTGTTAGACCTCTCTGCGAAGCTTTGACGAGAAACGTTTTCGTGAATACGGTCAATCTTACAGTAAGACATTTAGAAAGTAATACTTAGGAAACATGTTTTCATAGAACAGTAAAATATTTTTGATCGTTTCATAGGGCAATTGGTTATCAGAAGACGCCTGTTATCATTTGAACGATTTACTATTGAGAAACAATATTGTGCACACTTTGTTGCTGGCAGGATGTAAAATTGGTCCCGGAGGTGCCGCAAAATTTTACGACGGCATTTCAGAAACTACAACGCTGAAAACGTTAGATCTTTCTGATTGCAATATACGTAGCGAAGGTTTCGATCCGATCGCAAGGGCAATGTGCAACAACGAGAGCATCGAGACTCTCTTGTTGAACAACAATAACTTGGATGAAACTTGCGCCGATGGTCTGCAGAAACTGATCTCTTGCTCGAGTACGTTGCAACGATTAGGCTTATCGTGGAATTCGTTATATCCCGCCGATCTTTGGAGGAAACTACTGAAAGGGTTTGAAGAGAACGAAACATTGATCGACCTCGATCTATCTTGGAACGCGTTGGGCAAAGAATGCGTTCCACACCTTCGGCGATTATTATTGCGTTCCCCACCATTAAAAAAACTGAATCTAAATGGTATTTTTTAAATTATAAAGACTTTCTTCAATGCAAAGCTCTTGCGGTTAGTATTCACGTTGTCTTCAAAATAATCGCAGGAAATCGATTTTATGACGAGGACGTAGTGTTCCTCGCGCGAGGATTGTCGAGAAACGAGAGACTCGAAGAATTGTACATGGGCAACAACCCCATGAAGGGAGAAGGCACTCTTGCTCTCATTAAAGCACTTACTCCGGATAGAGCTCCAAACAGTCCACTGCGACTTTTAGATCTTACGAATGTCTGGGCGCAGAAGAATATTATACCGGAGCTCGAAAAGATTCGAAACAATAAACCGTGGCTTGATATTAGACTGGGTGGGATTCTTAGCAATTACAAGCTTAAAGGTCCGGACGTACAAGCGATACTTTTAAAACGGGCCAACTACGAGGCGATGAAACCGAAAAGGAAACGACGTCGCAGAAATTTCGGTCACTTCGTACTGTCGCTTTCTGACGAATCGGTTTCTAAAGGTAAAAGACAATGAAAAATTTCATATTGATTATACTTTT
This sequence comes from Ceratina calcarata, assembly GCF_001652005.2. Taxonomy (NCBI): domain Eukaryota; kingdom Metazoa; phylum Arthropoda; class Insecta; order Hymenoptera; family Apidae; genus Ceratina; species Ceratina calcarata. The sequence continues at coordinate 811,771 of NW_017155624.1, forward strand.
AAAAATACGTAAATTTAATGTTACAGGAAGATTTGTACAGCTGATAAAGAGATTCCGGTTAAAATTATCTCCGACTCTGGTGGATGCGCTGGTCGGCGCGTTCAGTGGTCTGAAGCGAACCGTCGATCAAGGATTATTAAAATCCATTTATCTGAAGCACTATCCGGATACTAAACCTCCACCGATAAAGCCTCCCAAAAAGAAAAAAGATAAAGGGAAAGACAAGAAAGAGAAAGGGACTAAAACAAAAGAGCAGCAATAGAAATTATGGAAATAAGTGCAAAACTTTATTATAATGATATACAAGTTTAATAATTTATGTAACGGACAATTATATTACAACTCCCCATTTCAACAAATGGAAAATAAAAATGACATAAAAATTAGAATACAGTAATCTCATTTGGAAAAAGACTAATGCAGCTTCTAGCATTAGTCTATGTAAAATATTCTGGCAGAAATATCGTCAACAATCCAATTTATCCCTTCCACGAGATTTTCTGCTGTAACTGCTGAACATTTGTATATCTTCCAGTGATGAGTTTTAATACTAGGCAATTCTAACATCTCTGCAATATCAGATGCAGACATCGCACCAGGCAAATCCTGTTTGTTCGCAAGTATCAAAAGGCTTGCACCTTCCAATCTTTCTTCTTGCAGTAACTTATACAATTCTGTTTTACAATCCTCTAGCCTTCTCCTGTCTGCACTGTCGACTACCCAGATAATACCATCTGTAGACTCAAAATAATTCCTCCAATATGAACGTAATGACTTTTGACCGCCTACATCCCATATGTTAAGCTTATATCCACGATGTTCCAGTGTTTTAATATTGAAACCCAAGGTAGGTGATATCGTGTCGATCGGCTCTCCATTGATTCTTTTCAAAACTGTTGTTTTACCAGCATTGTCTAAACCTCTATAGAAATATAACGTAGTGAAAATTTTAGAAAAAATATTTCTACTTCATGAATTGTAAAAATTAGAATTTATAAAATTATCTAATGAAAATTGATGCAGAATGTTTATACGAGCGTCGTGAATAATTCTAACCTTCTGGTAATACTGAATATAAGAATTAAATACGTACAACATTAGGATGCGCATTTCTTTCTCCTTCTGCTTCAGTTTTTTAAGTACTGTTAACAAACCCATTACATTTGAGATATCACTGAACACAATTTAACATAAATGCATGTGTAGTCAGACGTCCAAACACCTTTCAAACTTGTCAAACCCTAACCTCCGTCAAAAACAATGCCATTCAACTCTGTCTTTATGGTCTCAACGGGATCAAGTGGGAGAATGTAGAACGTGAACTGTAAAAGAGAGGCCGGTCGGAGAGAGATGCAAAACGGTTGGTTCCGGTGTACTTGATTAAAAATTAAGGACAATATTACAACAAAAGCAATTCAGTAACTTTATTGATAACATCAGGATGACAAAGTGCATTCACAATATTTTCAGACAGTTGTTGACGCGGAGAATAATTATCTGCACCTGTATCAGTTGCAGAGGAATTGCCTTTTAATAATTCTTCCGAAAATCGTTCTCTTTTCAATCTTAGAAATTTTTCCAAATCTGTTTTCCCAAACTCATGAAGCAGTTTTACATAATCAGGATATTCTGCTGCTAAATCTTTAGCAGTCCATACAGTACGTCTCATTTTTTTCAAAGATGATTCTTCATCTTCTATGTTTTCACATCCCCTAATGGCAATGCCAAGCTGCACGAACAAGATAATTTAAATTAGATTTTTTATATTTGTAATTCAGATTATTAAAAATATTAGCTGTTATATATTACCAAATTCATGCAGTCAGATAATGTACAATCAGCTTCAGAAGACTCCTTATATACATTTTTTCCAATTCTAGCTACTATTAATTTAACAATAGCTTCCTTGACTCTTGATACATGATCTGCTGTTATTGGCAGCCAAATATTGACACTGACAGACAAATCCAATGATTCAACGTAATGCCACCAACCAGGAGGAACAAATAGTACATCTCCTGGTTCCAAAGTTACAAGTCTCGGTCCTTCTTCTAATTTTAATATTTTAGTCTCATCTTCTTTAGTAGCACAAAAGAAATTATATTTACTGTACACTGTGGACTCTTCATAAGGAATTCTTGTTGGTTGCAGAAAATTAGTTGCATTTGGAGGAAACAACAACCACTCCTTCCTAAACAATGTCATTATTAAAATTTGTTTTGTTTCATAAATAAAGGAGTACAGTACATACATAATACAAACCTTCCATGAATTTGAGCTACTAAATTGCAACCATAAGAATCTTGATGGCAATTAGTATGAGCTCCCTTGCTTCCAATCCAAAGTGTAGAATCATCTCCACTTTTATCAATACCAAATATTTTCCAATTCAAGGAATTTATAATTTCTGGTTTAGTTTTAAACCACTCGTGCATGTACTTATAATCGAAATAATACCATTTCTTATCATCTTTATGGAGGTCTGTGTGTTGAATAAATTCCGACAGTGTCATTGAAACTGTCGAGCAATTTGTTTCCCATTGTGGACTCTGAAAGACGTGAAACTTCAAAATTTCTCGAAATGGCATTTACAGCGTCTGAATTAATAACAATTTACCGTAGATCTAGCATTATAACCAACTCGAAAAGGTAATTTAACGTTTCCGAATTTTTCAGCAAGTTCGGATAAATTCCATTCAAATAATTTCCAAGCATATTCACCTTTTGCATCTTGCAATATTCGTTGAAATATTACTGGCTCTTGCATTTCCATAATTGTATCGAACGGTAGATTCAATTTTTCCATTGTTGATCGTTTATTATTTATTTTCTTCAGTAGTATAATTTAGGTTACTTGTATTATATGTTACGTTTTACACTAGAGTTCAATATTAAATTAAACGATTAATTTCTTCTACGTTTATATGAAGAATTCCACTTGATTATAGAATCTCGTTAAATCACGTGTTAGTTTTATTTTAAGTCTGAATCGAGGACTTTAAATATTTCTAGGAATTGTCACAGTGTGATGATATCGTATGGGTGGATACCCGTCTCGTTTGCACCCGCCACAACTTTGCATATAAAAACATACCTAATGAAGGACTATCATTTTTAGAAAATTACATATTGACTGTTGAATTAATTAAACGAACGAGTCTCTTCCCATTATTCCGTACTCAGTGTTTTAATAATGAAACTAACTTTTAAAATATAATTTAACTCAGCACATTTGTTGATTACTTTAAATAGATTACCAAGGTATAAGGGTACATTGAAATAAAGCATAGAAATAGTTTCCGTAGTTCCTTCATTTTTATTCATTATTATCGTTATTTATATGTATGTACAGAAAACCGTTGCTAACCAATTCCAATCGAAAAATCGCGGCTAAAAAGTACAGAAACCATTGCAGACGGCAATGATAACTCCGCACGTATGTACTTTTCTCAATGTAGAACGTGTAAAAGGAAAATATGTAAAAAGTCAAATATATATATATATATATCGTAGAAAAGTGTGTATATATACTTCAAAGTGTAGTTCAATTCCTTACCTACTCAGGTAATTGGAAATTAATAAAAAACAGGTCCCGTCTCCCAAGTAAATTCTTGTGCTGGAACTACCAATGTTCGTTCTTTCTCCCACGGTCTGTATCGATGTATTCCGATTCGTAATTAGATAAAAATTTAAAAAACCGTTTCAATTGTTCTACTACAGACGACAACTTTTGAAGGTGTAAAGCATTTTATGCGACAAGGATGGCGATGATTAATCAATAATAATGACGGCAAAAAAATAATAATGAGATGTTTCTCGAATATCGCAGATATAGGATTTTATTTCCGTATAATAATTAGAAAATATAATTAAGCCGAGCTAAATTATGATGTTTGTTGATGTTCTTGTGAGACAGATGTTATAAGTGGCTTTCCATAGTTCACTTTCTTTTCTCACGGAACCCGCAATCAAGAGGGTAACACGTGTTCGCGAACCATTATCAACCCGCGTGCCTTTCCTACGAAATTCCTTACGGTGAGAAAAGTGACGGAGTAACCATTTAGACAAATGGAATATACGAATATCAAAAAAATATGGCGTTTCTGCAATTACATGCACGTAAAATGCCAGTCGTCGCGATTCTTTACCGATTCTATCATCCTTAATTATAAACCGAGATTTCGTAGAAAATATTGCAGTCTCCAATGGCAACAACATAATGTTGTTCTCGCGCGAGCAACGTGAAGAAAGGAGGTAAACTACTTCGGCTACTATACGCCGAAACCCATCTGGCGATACACATGTACGGAAACTAGTTATTTCTTTTTCTGGGCCTTCTCGGCAGCCTTGGTGACCTTGCCACCAGAAGCGTCCTTGAAATTGACGGCTTTGATGACACCTACAGCCACCGTTTGACGCATGTCACGAACGGCGAAACGTCCCAGAGGCGGGAATTCTTGGAAAGCCTCGACACACATTGGCTTGCTCGGAACGAGCACGACAATAGCAGCATCCCCAGACTTGATGGATTTTGGATTCTCCTCGGTTGTTTTTCCGTTACGACGGTCGCACTTCTCTTTGATTTCAGCGAATTTGCACGCGATATGCGCAGTGTGACAATCCAACACTGGTGTGTATCCGTTGCAAATCTGTCCAGGGTGGTTCAGAACAATGACCTGTAAGAAAAAATACGTAAAACTTTAGGATATTACTGTAATACAGTGGTACGAAGATGAATGAACTATTTTGAATTTATATTAAGAAAGAATAGCACTCGGACGCTCTCGGCCGTCAACAAATCCAAAGGATTCTCCGGTGGAAACCGCGAATGAGTTTTAAGAATTTTCATCATTGTGCTAATTAATGTAATACATTTAAATTTATTTAAAATAATACCAGCGGATACATACCTGTGCGGTGAAGTCAGCAGCACCCTTGGGTGGATTGTTCTTGGAGTCACCAGCTACGTAACCACGACGCAATTCCTTGACGGCGACGTTCTTCACGTTGAAACCGACGTTGTCACCAGGTACAGCCTCTTGCAAAGCTTCGTGGTGCATCTCGACTGACTTGACTTCAGTGGTCAGACCTGCGGGAGCGAACGTGACGACCATGCCTGGTTTCAGCACACCAGTTTCGACACGACCGACTGGCACAGTTCCGATACCACCAATTTTGTAGACGTCCTGCAAATATAAACAACATTATTACTACTTGTGCTTCAAATTCGAGATATTTAATTCGAAAAATATTAATTTCAATCAGACGTCTCTGACCATCACTGAATCGTAAAATTCTCCGGTGGAAACCGCGAATGAGCGAATGCTAGTCTCATCATGGAAAATAAATAAGAACTCAACTGTTTTTTCAACAATCTTGTTAGAATACTGACCTGAAGGGGAAGACGGAGAGCCTTGTCCGTAGGCCTGGTAGGCGGAAGGATGGCATCGAGCGCTTCAATAAGGCACTTTCCTTCGACTTTACCTTCCTTACGCTCGACAGTCCATCCCTTGAACCAAGACATCTTGGAAGAAACCTCAAGCATGTTATCTCCGTGCCAACCGGAAATCGGCACAAATGCAACAGCAGCGGGATTGTAACCGATCTTCTTAATGTAAGATGACACTTCCTTCTTAATTTCTTCGAATCGAGACTCGGAGTACGGCGGCTCAGTAGAGTCCATCTTGTTAACACCAACAATCAGCTGCTTCACACCAAGGGTAAAAGCGAGCAGAGCATGCTCACGGGTTTGTCCATTCTTTGAAATACCAGCTTCAAACTCGCCGGTACCGGCAGCAACAATCAATACGGCGCAGTCAGCCTGCGAGGTTCCAGTAATCATGTTCTTAATGAAATCTCTGTGCCCAGGCGCGTCAATAATGGTAACATAGTATTTGGAAGTTTCGAATTTCCACAGAGCGATATCGATCGTAATACCACGTTCACGTTCAGCCTTCAGCTTGTCCAATACCCAAGCATACTTGAAGGAACCTTTTCCCATCTGAAAATTAATTGGCCATTACTTCCAATTCTTATATAAACGTCGTAAATTTGTGGCATTTATTATCACCGTGCCAAGAAAATCTAAACTAGCAGTGATATAAAATCAATACACCATTCAAAATTTTTTAACTACTCTGCAATTGTTCTATCGTTATATGACCTGTTAATTACTTACTTCCTGGGCTTCCTTCTCGAACTTTTCGATGGTACGTTTGTCGATACCTCCACATTTGTAGATCAAATGGCCAGTAGTGGTCGACTTACCAGAGTCGACGTGTCCAATGACGACAATGTTGATATGAATCTTTTCCTTTCCCATGATTGATCTTTTAGCGAGACTTTTTTACTGGTTAACTCTGAAATAAAAATATTTTGCAAATAATTATATTATAAAAAAATGGACTGCTCCTTAAAATATTCACGTGCACCGGGCACTACGATTTCATATTCATTTTACGACTAAATGCTTCCGGATAATTATCAAATATTTGACTAAATTTTGAATCGGTACACTAATTCGTAGCATTATTTTTTGAGTTTGAATAACGTTGATTCCTATCGAAAAAGCAGCAGGTGGTTTAACGTCCACGTGGCGATATCTGAATATTCGAGAACGGAACTGGCAGCCATTTTGTACATGGCGAAGATACTGCAACGATGCCATGATTCGCTTGACGCTTGCCGTTGCACAATGCCACGTTTTGGATAAGTTTCATTATAAAAGAAGCTGTAATACATATTTTACATCCACCGAAACTTTACGAATTGCGTAGATAGGCACAATAATGTTGGATTTAATCATGGATGCATCAATCGCTCCTTCGGTCAAAGTACACTCAATAACTGATTAAATATGAGAAAAAATTAATACAAACCAACCAAGACACGAAAAATAGTTTAAAAATATAGATAAATTAAAAGATCTTGTATAAAATATTATAGCGAAATGGTATTTTATGCAATTACTGCCGGAGGTATCGAAATGAGTTCACAGCTCGATCACGAGGTGTTACACTTATTTCTTTACGCGATATATTTTTCACTTGTTATTATCACTTTAGCACAGCGATAAATCTGTAACTATGTGAAAAGAACGATTGAAATCAACGATACACCACACTGGAAATCTGCAAGCAGCCTCCATTGTTGGCGATGGGTCGTACCACAATGTCGTCATTGCACACGATTTCCAGCATACTCGTAACGCGTGCCCGGATATTCCTCAATTATATAAATTTACAGCTTCTTTTAAACATTACCGGATAAAACTACTTTTAATTAATGTTCTCTGCGAGTTCGCGAGGCTCACAACGAAGGTTCCAACACCGAAATCGCAACAGCGATGCATTAAACCGCGACGGACGAAAAAACTCTGGCTCTGACAAGTAACCGCCATACTGCATCCGGTTATTAGCGCATTTCTAACTTTTTAACTTCGAAAATCACGTCAGTTAATTGTTCGTTGCGTTGCACGATCTTTTTTTATACGTTTAACAATCGATTACGATCTTCGGCGTTTATTTCCGCGAGGTAAAACGAGTGATTTTCGAACGGGTATTAGCATGTGGCCCGCCATCGAACAGCCGGCAAATATTAACGATCAAGCCACGCGTCGGTTTTTCAACGTTACGTTTCACCGGGAAATACGACAATTTTCGGAAAACTGTTGTCACAACACATTTTTCCCGTATTTCGTCCGCTGTTCTATCCCGTACCTGACGTTCGATGTTAGCGTTTCGGTAAAGAAATCGACGGATTCTATTCTGTGCATAACCACGAACAACCACTCACCTCCAGATGCCACGACAGAAAGAGATCGTCCAAATGAAGTGACATGCGCATACGGCTTTCCGACCCCAGTCTCGAAACCAGCACCTCCAGTATATCGATCATTTCTGAAGTGATACATTCATTTTCTCCACATTATTTATCGGTTTTTCTACAACGTTAGTAATACAATGAATTATTATAAATTTTCATAAACGGCTTCTGTGTAAACTCGTTAATAGTACGCCAGTTTAATAAACAGTGAAATTAAAGTGTTTAGACGATGATACGCTGGGTTCGAGGCTATCGTTACGCAGCAACGCCAGGCGTGCCGAAAGCTGTAGGTACGTATATATGTATATGTATAAATATATATATGTATAGTCGTCTAGGATATGTACATACATGTCGGGAAGGGAAAAGATAATACATGGAGGGATATAGTCCAGAGAAGGTTCGCTCGGGTACATTCAGGGTTGCGTGTCGTATGGGTACACATGTGACACTAGTAGATTCAATGTTACGACCCTGAATTCGTTGCACTGCGAGATGCCAAGCAGTAACATGCACTAGAATTCGTATTCGTATGTTCTCCCTTCATCCATCGCAAACAGTTATTTATATGAACACGATGCACCTACTTATTTCGAAGCATGTACGATTATGTTGTAATCCAGATTAATGAGCTACAGATTCGTACCTAAATACCATTTGCAGTACAAATTCCCCTTCGTGACATTAACTCATTGTTCCCATAAATTTTCCTATTATTTACTGCTCCCCTCTTAATCGTGCATACATTTTTTAGCAAGCTTTACGTCAAATGCATATAAGTGGTTTATACGATTTGTCTTTTAATATGCCCCTTCATATGCTCATGTTTACATTATTTATATTTGCTCGCTTTTCTAATTATATATCCAGTGAAATCAATCCAATGCATTAGTGATATAATTTAAAGAGCACTCGTTACACTTTGTAACATTCGCATGGTGGGGTCTATGGTATGAAGAGTAAATATTGGCATATCGCGGGATTGTTACATAATCACGTTCTCTGCAAACCGGTGAATGACTCATTGAAAGCAACGGGCGAACCATGATGTATGCATCATTCGCCTGGTATCCATGCACCATACGTCACATGACATTAATAGTGCACGTGAAATGGTTAAAAGCTTGCAAGCCTGCAAAGTAATCTGAACAGATCCATTTTCAATCGAGATCGAGAAATCAAGAGATTCATACAGAAAGTATATGTAAATAAAATACCAGTGAATAACAGTTTATCTATGATGCACCTAATCTGCACATGATGTACTCTATTGCATATGTATCACATTTCCATATTCAAGCACTGAAATTTTAATATAACACGTTGTAAAGAAGAAATAAATAATCACGAAACATTTACTACAGTTCAGGAAAACATCGCTCCATATTTGCATTTGAATTTTTTATTCATTTATGAAAATTTCTTTGCATAAGATTTCCTCACGTGGTGCAACATATGGCTCACGTATTCTCTAACTAATAATTTCTTATTCCCCGAAGAGTTTATATGTATTTGTCATATAAAAATAGAATTATACTTATGAACCATCGAAAACACAATACTTATGAATCATCGAAAATAGATTGCTTCAATATCTCGCGATTAGATATGGGTAATTACTGATAACTGGACTGACAGTATAATTATCACAAAAATAAATATTCAAAGAATATTTAATTTTAACGAGCTTCGGATTGATTCTGAAAAGAGAGGAAAGGAAAGGGCCCAATGTGGCCGGGTAGGGCGTAAAAAGAACATATTTTCAACTTCAATCGTCTATTTATATTTCTGAATTCCTACTGACATCCGATCGTACAGACACTCGCACGTGGGAGCGGCGCAGCTAAGTTTCAAAAATTTAAAAATAACTTCAATCGTCGAGGAGGAAACGGATATACGTGTAGAAATGGACAAAAATTCACAAATATTCGCGTAGGTAGACGCAGTCGATGATGAGCGCAATGTGTACGCTTGTTACGAGTGAAGGTAATTGATAATTGCGTGTAGTTGCAGCTTTGTGTTTCACCGTGATACATACACATATTCTCTTTCATCTCTCTCTCTCTCTCTCTCTCTCTCGTTTCGTTTAAATTTTATTATGATTTTCCCTTAGTTCATGTCTTCTCGTTTTCTAGCAGCCACAATTATCAACATCTGTTGTTCTATATTACCTTAATGCCGACGTTTTGGTTCTTTGTATGTAATCGGAAGTATGTAGTTGTATGTAAACTCTCACATAAAACGTATCTCTATCATGCTCTTGTACACGCTTTTATTCTCTCTCGCTCTCTCATTCTTCCTCTTCCTCGCTTCGTCTCTCATTTGTACACATGTATGCGTATATTTTTCCACTTATACATCGCTATCTCTCTCAGGCTCGTTATCTTTTATTGGGACAATCATAAAGTTGTACAGGGTGATGTCGTTCAGGCGTTTGATCGGAGAACCGCTACGTAATAACAAATGAAAAAGAAACGGAACAGTTCCCTTATTATTTCAACGACAATCGTTATTTTCGTTAGCATGCAAAATTTTACTATCGTAATCGATTTCCGTGGTTGCGCTATTCATTCGCTAAAAAACGTAGCTCGTGTTTCAATGCGCTTCAATAATAATCGTAACCGATCGTTCAAGGAGTTCACTTTTGACTCTTTTTGAAAACTGCCAAGCAAACGAACATTAAAAGCAAATAAGTCTTGTTGCTGACATAGAAATAGCAATTGCACAAGTGCAGAATTACTTGTATAATAAATTATGTTGAAACAGTTGTCTTTATGTTTTTGCTTATTGAGTGACTCCATATTTCCTTTTTTTTTCATTTGTTACGTCTATCTTTCATTTAAAGAAAACGATATTTTCTCCGATCGCACGACACCTTTTATACAATCTTCCACAGAGTTCTCATATATAATATCCATATTATTGTTATATAT
>NW_017155624.1:822572-834712 GCF_001652005.2 Ceratina calcarata
CATACCGTCAAGCACATAATTAAAAATGTGTGATGTAAATGGAATTCAGGCAAACATATTTTATAATGAATTAAATGGTTATTATATTATAAAAAATACTACTTAAATTAATTGATCTCGAGTCGAAGGAAGAAGATTACTGAATGAGACGCAAAGCCATAATCGTTGCGTCTTTTTCAGGATAATCCACAAAATGAGTACAGAAATTTTCGCTCAACGAACAATTTCAACTATTGACTTCGAATATACACACGTGGTTCTATCGAATGTTCGCCCTCTTTTTCGTTCAATGTTTGCTTAAATTAAACAATGTGTAACAATATGCATTGATTAGGTGACCAGGATATTTCCATGCAGAAGATATTAATCGGGTAATACAACGTAGAATCGATCCCATCGGTCGGCCGACGCCGTACACATTCGATTATTTAACAAACTTTCACGTCCCCGCTAATAATAACACGAGACCGCTTCTGTACATGTATGCGCGTCTCGTTTCGTTTTCTCAACACCGATAAACATTTCAATAAAGTCAATAACCATGCAAACAGTCGTGAAGTAATTTATACCGCGAATATATCATTTGATTAACCGTATCGATCGTGTAAATTCGAGCATCTCAAAATCGAATAAAAACTAACGCGATTAGGAGCGAGCTCGAGTCATTGTCGAATTTACTCCGTTTACCGCATAATTCAAGGGTTTCAGAGACACTGTAATACATTATGGATGTACGTTCCTGATTTGTATTTCTGCGTTATCTCGACATTTCAATATGAATGCAATTTTTTGTGAAAACAAATCGAACAATGATGATGCTTTTCAGTTGCTTCTCCGATGGTTGTAGAAATGAACGTGAATGCTGAATTTATAGCTACGTGTATTACTTTTTACGTTATCCTCTGTTAAGTTCCATGTAAAGGTAAGAAAATTTTATTAAAGACGGAGCCTAAAGTATCTAACTATAAATCTAGTATCTCTGAAACGATATTGATACATAATAAGATATTGGAAGGCTTAGAATATTGAATAGGTTCGTAAATTTTTCGTCAGCAGTTTTAATGCTTTGTCTCGAAATATTTTATACTATGAAATAGAATCACTCAGAGCAACGGGCTGATTAATAAACGAAAATATTTCCGACAACTTTTGAACAGTTTCGAAAACGAATGAATAATATACACAATACAAATAAACAGTTATGAAGAAATAATAATCATTTGAATAACTTATACATTTGAAACGCACACGTATATATCACAGCCATTTAAATAGCCCAAAATTGCACATTTATAAATGTTCACGATTATAAGTAACGAAGATAAATAATATATCCTCCACGAGAGAGAAAAGAATATAATAATTAATTTGAAATATACTACTTACATACATATGTGTACAATATATAAAGCCATGCGTTGCTCAGAGATTTTGTCGTTGTTCACAACATTCTCACAGGGTTATAATTAAAAGTAGGTACGTCGACATACATATACGTACACAAATCATGCTTATAAATTTAGTATAATAATGTAGATAATAATTGTATAAGTAAGGCTGATTAAACGGACTCCGTTTCCCATTTGAAACCGACTGAGAATTCTCTCTCCATTTTATCGTTAAAGACGACGCTGCGTTATCTTGCCTTTTACCAACAATTTAAATGAATTCTGTTGTATAGCGTTGTGTAACACCGATAGATTATTACTGAATCCGATTTCCCGTAGAACTTTATAAAATGGAAAGAGATTTTAGTCGTACAATTTTCTATATAATGATCTTGCGACGATGTATTGTATAGGACTAGGTATTCAATGATTCAAAAGTTCTTCCTAGTTATAGAACGTGGCAGTAGAATTGTGTACGATCCCGATGTCTCGCCGCAAAAACGAAGTAACTCGATCTTCTCAATTATTAAACATTACTCTTATAATAACAAGTCTACAGAAATCCTCTTTTAAGAATAGTTAGTCAATCATTATGCCAACATTTTATTTAGATAAATGAAGTGCATTTTATTTTGTAATTTGAAATTATATTGTATTTTAATATGAATCTCTGCGTTCTTGCTTCGAGACACTGTAGTTAATTGGGTATCGATACACTTCACAATTTACTTCCTTACAGTTACTGGTGTATTCTTGATAATGTCTATCGCCGTGAATATCATACGGATGACGTCGACTCTAGTCCCATAAAATCTTTCATGTCTCTCGACAGTATTCGAAACTAACTATATACGACTATGCAATGTACCCTTCGCGCATATTTCCCACCCCCCTGTCTTCATTTATTTATTTTTGCTTTCGTTTTTGGGAATCACGCGTATCGTTTAATCCTGAATTTCGCCGGTCCAAGCGATAAACGTGCGGCTTGCTTACGAAGTGAGAAGTGAACGTTAAAAAAAATGTATTCAACTATTTAAAGTCTATTCGATGATTTATAAATACTAAAAAAGTCGCTATCCTTATTACAAATCGATTCGTATTTTGTAGTTCGGAGGATTTATTCTCTTGCCTCCTTCGTTCTTTTTTTCTTTTTTTATGATACAAACGGGCGAGTCTGGAGCTTGCTTTCCCCGTAATTAAATGTTACTGATACTTAATGCGTGCAGTGTTTGCACTTTTCACCTTGTTCGAACTATCTATGGAAAAAATATATTTGGCACTACCTCCAAAAAATCGTATTCTGTGTTGCGAGACCAAAATGCACGCACAAATGTATCATATAAGATATTCATGAAAATTACATTTCCATATTTTTGTTTTGGCACCGTTTTAATCTAATAATTAAATGGATCAAGTAATTTCAATTATATTTTATGTTCGGATGTTGATAATACTGTTCATTTGTTAAAAGAGAAGTGTATGTATATATTCTCGCAACACTGGCTACGATACTATTTCAATTCAACATAGAACGTATGCGATAGGGCTCGTAAACGATGAAAATCTGTGTCTAGTATGAAATCTAGGTACATAAATATAATTATGATGTGAAATTGAGGAAGGAGGGTCGTGATCCCGTTTTGATTTTTCGAATCTGGGGAAATTCGGTCCCGTTGAGGCCCTCAAGGAGAAATATCTTTTTTTTTTTCTTATTTTGTGTTTTTTGGTACGAGGATAAGGAATTTAATTGTCGTTTACCTCAATTGAACTTTCAAAGCTGATAATACGACTCGTTATAGCTGCTTTGTTCTGGTCGAAATATATATATGTATATTCGAAATTCTTATGTATTTTAGTTTCCGGCGCATTGAAAAGAATGTACGTAGATAATTGTAAAATTTAAAGAATTCATGTATTATTTCATATTTTTCCTAGACGACTTATTCACCAATCTGACAATAAAACTAAATCTGATAATGTAAATCATATAATTTAAAGTAACTTCAATAATCGAAGGGTATGAATAGAAAATTCTATTTTATTTTTGTATGTTATAGATTGAAAATAATGTAAAGAGAGTAATGACCGGAAATGAAAGTAGAAGTTGGAAGCAGTGATGCAGATGGTGGCTTTAGTTGGTCCCGAACATGAGTTAGTACAGGTTTGTGTACAAATCTTTATCAGTTGATAACCGAAACGTCTGAGATATCGTACAATACAAACGTATTCTACACTTAACACATTCACGCAATTCTTTATGGCAATTAATACACGATAAGTACAATAAATAGATTAGAATCTATATTATAGAATAACAATCGTATAGACTAGTTCTCTTTTCGTTCAACGTAACTAAGCATTATACAGCGATTCTTTCAATTTATTTTTATTTTTAAGAAAACACGAAATCTCTCTTTTAAGTAAACATTTTTTGGGGGCGAAAAAGATTGAGAAAAATTGAAATGCAGGTTCAAGAGTAATTCGATTTCTGCACAAACCCATTCTAAAAGTCGCGCATGGTATCGTTTCGATCGTTGCATTACGGATCTCAGCTCCCGGCAACACTGCGCGCGTCGAACATAACGTAAGAGATTTCTCCCTTTCTCGCTTCACTCTCTCATTCGCCTCATATTTCTTTTTTTTTTTCTTTGATATTATTACGAGTTACCTATTAAACCATTAAACTATACGGCCCTACAACGATACGAATGAATGTTCCTTTGGCAGTTTATTTACATGCGAGTTGAGCCACGGCGCCGAAAATACCATACGGCAACGAATTTCGATGTCTTGACGAGCAGTGAAGCGCGGAACATTTTTAAAAGCTGCGATCACTGTTAAAAAACACTTTCGAAAATGTTCTCGTCTTCGATGGAGAGTTTCGTTGTTGAGCAATGTGTAAAGCCAATCGTTTGAATTCTGTACACAAGTATTGCAAATGTAATGACTAAAAGAGCATAATCGTCAATTCTTATAATGTCTAATTTTATGGTACACAGTAAAATAATTCATCTCTTATTGTTATTAGAAATTAGGGTTCTACGTAACGTAAATACAGCTGCCTACAGCTTTCTAAAATAAATATTTGAATATTTATTGGAATTCTAGTTGCACTATGCATTTATAGTTCGATGGTGGACACTATACTTTGTATTATGCCGTTTTAGTTCAAATCCGATGTAGGACGATTCTATAAAAATGTTATATTTTTACAGAGCTGGGAACGTTATAATAGTATACTATTAATACTACTAGCACGAATAGTATGATATTATAACAATATTTCATATATCTGAACCTAATTTTTCAACAGAACAATACTCTCCATTTACCAACGTAATCCATAGCTCAACTGCAGCTACCTTTACCATTTATTTACAGAAACAGTACGATCATATAATTGAGATATCTTGCGCTGTTAGTTCCATTTATCTTTGTACCGCCGTTTTCCTCGTCATTTTCACTGGCAGTGTCTCCTTTTGCCTCGACGATGGTATCCAGCCGCTCCACCGTGCTCCTCTGGTGATGATGGCTGCTCGACACATCGCTGTCGGCTGTATCGTCCGAGTCCACGTCTATGCTCCGATCGTTAACTTGAATTTTGACCACGGCGTCCACCGGGTACTTGCCTTCGTCGCTGGACGACGTCGCCCCCCTCTGCGATCCTAATCTACTCATCCTCTCGCAGCGGGGGCAACTCTGACCGTTCGACCCGTTCGAGCCCTCGCTCTGACACCGGAAGCATATTAGATCACCGTCGCTGGAAAAGTCGCAGTGCTCGCACTGAGCAAGTTGACCGTTCCCGTGACAAAGTTCGCAGATGGGACTGTCGTCGTCCTCGTCGTCCCGCACCGCGTTCCCGCCCTCGTAATCCCTTCCCTGATCGTACTTCCTCGACCAACGATAATCCTGTTCGAGGTACATCGACCTGGGCGAGGACGACTGACCGCTGTAATCCTGCTCGTGGTACAGAGACCGCGGCGAGGAGTGGACCGGGCTTCTGTACATGCGAGACGTTCCCGGCTCTTGAGCGGCTCGGTCGTCGAAGCGCTCCTCGACGTATCTGACGCTGTAGGAGCCGGGCGTTTGCGGCCTGTACGTGCAAGTACGGGTCTTCTGGTCGCATTCGCTGCATAACAGCAAATTCGACTTGCTGCCAGGCTGAGAAGCGTAACCGTTGCACGTCCCGAAATACTTCTCTTCCTCGTCGCTCTCGAAGAAATGTTGACTAAGGCTACCAATTGATTTCGTGTCGCTTGATCTCCCGGAAATCCTCGCTTCTTCGAATTCCTCTCGGTCGTCCATTATGTACCTGTAACAGAATTTCCCACTGCTTAGGAAAACGCACAGACTTGGCTGAAATATAAAAAATAATTCTTCTTGCGTATTCATTTAAATGGTGGGATTCAGGTAGCGTACCTGTCGTCGGTAGCGCCGTCCAAATAGCGTCGCGTCCGCGCTACCTTAGTTTTGCCGCGCTCTCGCGGCCTTGTTTCTTGTTAAATGATACTTTCCCGATTTCTCTCGTTGTTGTCCTCCAAGCTGGAGGACGAGCTAGTGCGGCAGATCTGCATCTCGATTTCGGCCAATCGATTCTCCACTTCCCACTGCTGTTGATTCAGCTTAGCGCTCATCGCCGCGTTCTCTGACTCCAAACAAATTAAACGTTCCCGAAGACGTTTAATCTCGGCCAGTAAAGCTTCGTTAGTGCCTAAAAGCGGCGTCGCACCTTCGCTGTCTAAGTGCGCCATGCTGCTAATCGCGCCTGAAAAAGACAATCGAATTATTAATAAAATAATACCGTTTTTATATAAAAATGAAGGCAGAGTTTCAAAATGATGATTCCATAGTTTGTCAAGATAAAGGAACGCGCATCGCGTTGTTTGTAGAATAAGTTGGCTCAAAGGAATACTTGCCCGTTGAGGGTTGAGTAGTTGCGGACTGCGGAGCCCTGCCGGTTTGCTCCTCGCTGCTGTGGCTGCTGGCGGCACTCATCGGGCTCTCCGTTCTCCTGGCAACGTGGGCGCTGTCCCCGGTGCTGGTCAAACCGCGCGCCGTCACGGGGCTCGGGCTGGGCGAAAATAACGTACGGCTGGTCGAGTAAGCGTGAACCGACTTCGTCTCCATCGCCGAGACCCACATCTCCTCCAACGGTATACGACCTTTCGACTCCACGAGACCCGGCGTGCTCTGGCATCGTCCCATTGCGGCTGAAAGTTGGTATCGCGCGCGTTAAACATGACCGGGCACAACCGCGAAGTTCGCGAAACGTTTTCCAGCTCTGATAACGCGTTCATCCAAAACGTTTCCTCCACAACGAACGCACAAAAGGGTATTTAACATCTGCAGCATCCTTCAAAAGTTAAATGCGCGGTGCACAGATACCATTGTTAATACGTATTCCCGTACTCCCCGTACAACTTTCAATTTGTTTGGTATGCATACAATGTTTGCTCGTCGTCATTGTAGGTATAATCAGTCTGATATTCAAAGTAGTTTAATTAGTTAGATTGTTAGTTATTACGAGTCGGATCTGTAGAGGTAAACCAGTTTCGGAATTCTACAGTGAATGATCATTTCGTTTCACGAAGTTCGTCGTTCTTTGTTTAAGAACGGCTTGGGTGTAGATTTGCCTTCGCTTCGGCAATTCTACGCCGCGCCGCCGCGCGGTTCCTCATTTTCGCTACGGCTTCTTTAATTAAGCCACCGTTTTTCTCATTGTGCAACCACTGCAGTCGAGTGCGCGCACGCACCCCGATACCGGGCTCCTTGTATGTATATGTATACATATATACGCGCAAGTACACCTACTACAACTTTGCAGACTCTCCTAAGTACGCATACACCGCACGGTGAAATTCACCAGTTCGAAAGTTCGTTTGCAATGGCGCGGCGTGGTGCGAACTTTCTTTCAGCGAAAGTAGCGTCGCCACGAAAAACGAAGAGACACCCTGAGTTTGTTTTGCGTTCAACTTCCGGATTAATTAATCAAACCCCCGTGGCTTGGTCACGCCTGTTGTCGACACGACCGTGGACCAAAACTTTTTTCACACCCTATCTCAATCTGCTTTTGATTTTTCCTCACCGCGATCCATTCAATCTTTCGTAATCCTTTGAAATACGGCAATAAGGAATAAATATTCTATGAGAATAAAATATTCCTATCCGCACCGTACGTCTTGGTATAGAAACCAGCAGTGAATATAGGTATCGATCTGGCATAAATCTCGACCGTGTTATCATAATAAGGGATTATAAAAATTGATATTATGGTTCACCTTTCTCGAGTGGAGCCCTCTTGTACTTCTCCAGCCGCTTGACTGCAATCGCCTCGAGCCTGATCCTGGCCGCGGGATACTCCTTGAGAACGTCCCACATGTCCTTCTTGCTGAGGACGAAGAGGTCCGAGTAGCCCACCGAGCGTACGCTGGCTGTTCGCCGATTACCTGCGTCGATGTAGCCATTTATTGGTTATCAGGATGTGTCAAGCTAGCTTTTGTATCCGTTCGGAACCGATCGACCGAACGATCGTTCCTCGATCCCGCATCGTTTGTCGTCTGGCTACCATAAACGCCGACGTCAATTAAGAGTAGGTAATTTAAAGCCATAATAATCTCGGCTCACGAGCCACCAAAATCATGCTTGACAAAATTTCATAGCATGTAGGTAGAAACTGTGTGAATTCCATATCATGTGCGCGTAAACGGGTTGAAATATTACTTTCTTACTGAATAATATAATCGTGTCGAAGTGTAATAAGGTTTTTTGCAAGTACATTAAAATGTTTTAAAGCTGGATCGTTTTATAGTTAATTACACTCAAATGGGTGAACACTTATCGACATTATTGAGACATTGTTATATAATAACGTAACAATTTCAACATGTAACACCAAACGTGCGGAGAATTATAATTTACAAAATTTATTTTATTTATTTACAAAATGTTCTATACATGTAGTTTACTTATACTTCTTTTATATGGGAATTATTAGTTTTAACGTATGATTTTGTGTGCCCAGTTTGTAACTCTAAATATCATGAATTTTCATTTATGCTATTAAGAGTGTTAATACGAAATCTGTTTTATGGCATGTAGGATGCTAACTACTATAGTCAATGTATAAAACAAAGTTAAATCCGAATGCAGATTAGTCACATCCGTAAAGTGAGCACGCATCATTACAAGAAATAAGTCATAGTAATTTTTAAAAGAAGCTACCTACGTGGTAAGAGATAATGGTAATTAGAGAATCGTGAAAAATATTATAACATGAAAAGTGCACTGGAAACAGTAAGAAAGTATAAAAATAAATTTGAACGAAGGAAATATTTGTTATGTTAATTTTATTTTTACGTCTTGCGTGGCTACTACGGAAGAAAAGAAATAAAATAGAAACACTCGGGGGAGGATAAATTCGTGAAAAGAAAAATACAGTCAGTGGCAGATAAATTGATGGAGGGAAGAAAAATATGATCGTCGAAAGTTATAGCCTACTTCTAAATCAATTCTCACTATCATTTTATACGTTTGACATAAGTCCACTTGAGAATTTATTAATATTATTTTTAAACCATCGAATCATGATAGTTTGTTAATAATTAATAATTATATGAAGTGCATTTAATTTAATTTAATTTAATTTAATTTAATATTATTTTATAATAACAAAACTGATGTCCATTTGGACAGTTAATAAAAATTTCTAATACTCGCAAATATTTCCTTCTACGTGTTGAAGAAAATCAAGGACAATGAAAAAGGTCTCAGCATGTCAGAAGCAAATTGATCGGCAAATGAAGAAGATAGATCAAAGAATGCTGAAGGAACATGTTCAACTTTCCAAGTGGATCAATTCTAATAAAACTAAGTACTCTAAGATTTCTACAGAAGCATGATAAAATAGAAGTGACTAGAATGACAGTCGATCACAAAACTAACCGACCACCTTGTACATCGAATAAACGTGTAAAATTATGCCTGCAGATAAAAGATTAAATCAAATTCTACTTTCGACGAACATCTCCGATTCTTCAGACTTCCGTTTTATTAAAATAGATTTTGATTAATCTCTTTTCTTTAGAAGTTCGTAATTTCACAACGGAATTCATGAAAGCTGGTTAGATACTTTTGCGATCGACTGTATATCGTTCTCCGGTTGCGATCGATCGACCGACACGACCCGCGATTGATTTTCACTCAGCGCAGGCATAGACTTATTCCTTGTATTTTCGGGACAGTTTTATATTTTTGTCACGGCCGAGACCGCGTACGAAGTCACCGGTGTTATAAAACATCATTTATTTTCGTATGATATCTATTACATTTCGATAGGTCGTGTCGGCTTATCGGCTGGAAGACAATAATCGATAAAAATAGAGGGGCAAAGGCTAAAGGGCAATACGTGTCACGGGCCTTGTTCAATACGCATCGACGATCTCGCAACGACTTTGTTTCATTGATTTTCCCACTAATTCAGCTGCGGCTATAAAATTGCACGATGTACGAGAGCGTGAGATAGGACGAGAGGATTTACATACATGGACGCACGTACGCCTCGTTTATAAAAATAAAATTCGCAACGCACGAGGGTTTCATTCTCTTTTATTGCAATTATATTTTAAAACATTAATAGATTTAATTCTTTGAAAGGTGGGCAGTATTAAAATTTATATCTCAAAGTTTTCTCAACTTTCTTCTATAAATCCAGTCAAGCGTCGATCACTCTATTTTTACTGTTCATCCTTTTAAAGCGGTAGCCCCGTTCAATTGGGTGTGACATACCGCGAGATTCCTACGGGGCGAATATATCGTCATGACTCACGCATGAATTTCTGAGATTCGGAAAATCTGTTGAATAACAATGAACGAAATGTATTCAAATGGAAGAATGAAAGGCGTTGTTCAAATTGGAATAACAAAGTGAACGATGGTCAGTTATTCAGATTCATTGAATATACCGCGCCGCGAGCTTTGTATCGATACGGTGATATCGAACAACTTTTTCTTGCCCGATATTTGTGGATGCAGATGTAACAAGAAAACTTCAAGTGCGCGTTATCGTATTAAAGTTGATAACTCCACTAGCCGGATAATGGTATAGTGGATGACAAGATGCAACCAAACAGTTACTGAATGGCTTTCAGATTCAGTTCTCCTCGATCGTAAAGATAAGCAAATTTTTTTATCAACGAGATGAAAGTTATTGATTTATAACATCAATATGTGACTCTTATATGTATAAGAATTATTGATTTTCGAAATTACGCTCACTGTCACATTTAACAGTTAATATTATTCGTAAGGAACCCTCGTCGGTTCGTTGCGCGAACGTCGTGTGCATTTTAACGTGTGGAATTCGACAATAGGGACGTCGGTGATAGACACAGAGTACGAGAGTAGAGAGATGATGGTAGAAAGATCGGTTTTTCTTTTTTTTATCGGCTCATACCGGCTCGACGGCTTGCCCTCTCACAGAACGTGGTAAGAACGTGAAACGTGAAAACGTGATCGTGAAATACGAGGGGGACAGCTCACGGGCCCCTGGTCCGGTTGGAATATTTACCGCACTCTTTACCTGCAGTCCCCATATTGAGAATGCTGATCTCCCCGAAGTAGGAACCCGCTTTAAGGGTAGCGAGGACCGTCTTCCCGTTATCGGCAACCACCTGCAGCCGGCCTCTGTTCACTATGTACATCTCCTTGCCTACCTCACCTAAGACAGATTTAGTATAAAAAAATTTATATACACAGGAATCCAGTTGAAATTCTACACCCATCTCTTCTTCTTTTCTCATCACATTCTTCTAATCGTATCAAATCAGTATAAAACGACTTTTTTTTAGGTGGCACGCGTTCTATTAATAATTTATAGTATATCTGTATAATTCTGAATAGCAGTAATTATTAAAAACGTATAGTTCACTTAACAGAAAAATACTCTGTTGAAATAGTAATTCAGCTTACGTTAATGCAAGTCGTAAAGTCCTTGGAAGAGAGCATTATGATTTATGTTCATTGTGAGTTGTGCTCTCGAACCTGCTGTTCTCTCTTGCTCTTTGTATTAGCCTGAGTTTCTCCCACCAAACAAGGAGTTGTAATTCAAGCATAGCCGTGTAATAACCCGTGCAAGTACATTAGGAATTATAGCTTTAGTCTTGACGCAAATATTTCGTAGTCTCTCTTTAGTAAGGATATAACTTTATCTAATAAAGCAATAACTGTTTCTCCACTGCGAGGAGGCAACCATTCTTCCGGCAATTAAATAATAAAAAGTATGATGCGTTTATTCTCACATCGAAATGGTTCTCTCGTACTCAGAGTGTTTTTCTATTAACGTTATTTAAAAAGCGGGGTTCGCACTGTTCTGCTAATATTTTCTGGAGTGCACCGCTTCCTCGGATAGCTACGATGATAAAGTCTCGAGCTATTACGGCTAAACGAGCGTTGGCGTATGATGGAACGCGCGAGTAGTTTAAGAAAGTCACGGGACGGGAAGTGGATCTCGCAAGCGAAGTAGCAACGGACAGTCATAAGTCCGACCGAACTCCCCGCGGGCGCTGGCTGCGAAATAGTGATGCAACCGAAGTACAGTCAGCCATTAGGCAATCGTGTCGCGTCGAGCAGAGGCAAATTGACATATGTATATCACGTAACATCTCATGTTAAAGTGAAGAGTGATATTATTAGGCTCGTAAATAGAATTTTCTACTTAGGAGAAATATTTTTAAAAAACTTATAAAATATATGAGG
>NW_017155624.1:835635-851179 GCF_001652005.2 Ceratina calcarata
ATTATTAGCATTATTCTTCCGACGTCTGATTTCTTTTTAATTATAGGAAATGCGTTTTTCTAAGGTACATAATCTTTTGGGATTGACTGTATAGCCAATACATCCTTAATTCTTGTCATTCGATAATAATAATCAAAGTGCGAAAATAATCGCGTGTAGCTGTTTTATAAAGCACGTTTTTATTTTTATTAAATGGAACTTCCGTCCGCGGTGATTGAAAAGCGTTTGGGAAAATAAAATGGAAAGAAACTTTTAGCAGAGTGCCAGCCAGTCACTCAGCACGAGTGATTTCCACGATCTGCACCATGGTTGGTTATCTTTTCGAATAAAGTATTTCGCTCATAACTGCGCCTTCTAGATACGCTATTGGCAACGAGGCCAAGTGGAAAGGGTAGGCAATCGCTTTTCCACCCTTCCCCTCGCTCGACCTGGGTACATCTCTTGGCGGGTGTCCAAATGCTCGTTCTAAAAGCACCGTGTCCAGGAAAAGCGTGACGCGGAAGAAAAAAATACATGGAGACGGTAGAAGAAACAGGAAAAGGAGACGAGAGAAGAGGAGGAAATCGGAAGTGTAGAAGCTGTAGCTACCTTTGCGACAGATATAGTCGCCAGGTGAGAAGAGAACGGGTCGCAGTCTTAACACGAGCTCGCATAGGAAACCAGCCTCTGTGTTCTGAAAAATTTCCACCCTCTTCAACGTATCCAGGTGCACGTTTATCGCGATCTCGGCTTTCAGCTTGTCTGTAACATTTCAAAGGCAGGATTATTTTAAAGAGTCTTACGTTTCCTATTCGTTCGAGTTAGATGTGCTTCACATCCTTTTTCCACCGTAAAGAATTTAAGAGCGATAGTTTTATTTTTTTTTTTATCCGTCTACTTCTGATACGATGTAAAACGTTGCGACCTACATATATTTTAATATTTTAAAAGCTCGTTAGAGATTTTGACGGAAGTGTAGAAAAAAAAAGCTCACCGGGAAGGCAACTGACGGCTCTCTCCTCGTCCGAACATTTTTGTGTTAGCCAAAGGTAGTCGAACCATTTAATCACTTTCACCTGAAGATGCTTGGGCACCCTTCTCATCCTCATGTATGTTTTCACGCCGTCCAGTTTTGCTGCAAATCGAATCAAATAAAATTTTACATAGAACGATAAAAAAACATACGATACTAAAAATGGCAATTCATTTACTCGTTTCTCTTGACAATGTGAACGAGTGAACGAGTTTTAGAATTTGTTTTACTTGTGTAAACCATACCTGAATTGCAAACAATGTTTGAAAAATCATGTCGTCGATCGTTTTCAATATTTGATCACGTTAGTTCGTACTTCGAGCAAGTTTCAAACGTTTTGTTACGCAACCAGAGAGATCATGAGATAAAAGTGTTTGTACGTTTCACGCCGCGCGCGACAGCTACGGGAGATCGAGAGCCGAAATTAAGTGAAAATTTTATTCACGATACCGAAACTGATATTTGATGCTTGAATTAATTAGCCGACATCAGAGTGGAAAAGCGCCGGTGGATACGGTGACTATTGGCTCGAGGAACGATGCTTTTTTTTCGTGCCGTTGCGTATCCGTTCCGCGGTGACTGATTCCGCGGGATGCGTTCAACGGTTTGCGATTTATGTAAATTAAACAATGAAACGACAGGCGTTATACGCGAACGTAGTCACGTATCACTCGTACTGCGAATTTACTGAGAATCTTTGTCGACGAAAGTACGCATTGCATTCGAAATCTGTTTTTGCGGACGCTCTTTCAACGCCCTCATCGTTCCTGCAAATGTTTTCATGACCTAGATTTACGTAAACCGAAATTAGAAGAAAAGCAAACACACTGCGTGCTGCTCGCGACGTGAATCGAGTTTTGGAAACTGGCTGCTGAAGAACATTTTCGAACTGGATTATTCCTAAATTATATTATATTAACCAGGCAGATGTAACATATTACTTTCAGTATTTTCAGTCGCGTATCGCTAAATTCGATTTCGGTGTTGACTCAATTTTAAAATAATAATTTTTATCTCGTTCAGTGCTCGAACATGAAGCTTTTAAGTAATTACGGATTGGGAAATTCGGTACTGCTGCGCGTGTAATTTCCGCGGGATAAAACTATCAGCGAGTGATGTTGACATCGCAATATTGTGGTTTATCAGGCGTGCAATCATTGCACGGGTCGCGGATCAATTGCAATTCAGTGAAACGGAAAACCAAGATACGTTACAGTTTCACCAGGATCATATCATAGAAGCCCCACAGGTACCAATACCATAAGCCGTTCCAAGAATAAGAAACTCCGAGTAACTAAAAATATTTTATTCACCACATTATCCTGCAGAATCTTTCCGACAACTTAACGATTTTATTTCTTATCTGAAGACTTCCATTATTGACCGTATACCCGGTGAAGAGCTATAGGAAACGCCATCTCATTCGGGTCCGGACAGTCCCGCCGTAAAAAGAGATTCCACTACGCGCGCAATTACTATAGTTTTTTCCTTCCCGTTGCCTTTTCGTTAGCGGCGCATTCAGTCGAACTCCGTGTTTCCTGAAACGTACGATTTTTCACTCGACTCGCATTTTAATGTCCATCGTTTTGTGCCGTCGTTGCACTGCTCGCGAACCGCGCCGCGTTCGGGTAAAATAAAAGTACTGGGACCGGCGGTGGCGCGCGGCGTGGACTAACGACCGATACGTGCTCACTCGCAATAGAAATCCAACAGTCTTCGTGGGCAAGTGTAATTTCGCGAGTGTTACGCTCGTAAAAAGCTGCTGCGCCGGATTCAAAGAGTTCCGTATAACCGGTCACGGAAACGTTCTAAACCGGAAATATCGATTGGCACGCTACGTCACGTTTTCAACACCTCCCTTGCGTGATTTAGTTAACAACGAATGGTTTAACTGATCAACGCTATAAAATAAGGTTCTACGTTCAACCATCAATTTCTCTCGTGCACGTATGTACATCGTACAAACAAATGTACAGCCACAAATGTTTTATTACTTATGCACCGCTGAATATGATCAGTATTGTACCTGTTATTACTAAACTAGTTTGTCGTCATAACAAATATGCTTAGGGATATCGAGGGCCCTACGCGCGAGAATCTATTAGCTGTACTAGCAGTGGATTAATCAATAGTATCGTTAAATTCAATGATATTACTGACGTAGTAATACAATGAATTGGTATTAATTATGGTCATAATATTAATTCAAATTAATACTTGTCTGTTAGTATTTATGCAATAAAAATAGCAGACAAATTGGACTTAAGAAGGATCTGTTCATCAATAATGATTGTAAGGAGGATTGTAACTATCCCAGTTGACATTAACGCTGTTACTGCAATTTCTTCATCTTATCTAAATTAACAAGTACATGAATGTATGGGTAACGTTAGACGATCTGGAGAAGCTTCCACAGTCATCTCCTTTGTGGCTCTCTTCGCAGCGCGCGTAGTTGTCTGTACAACCAGACAAGTTTTGCTCAATCCACTCAGCTAAGTGAGAGGAAATTGGTTAGGCAACTATATATACACGTCTGGCAGGAACTTGAAACTGAATCGGTTGGAACAGTCATTTAAACGGACCGGTAATCAAAAACTGTTTTTAACCTAATTGCCAATACCCAAGCGTCGAATTGGGGAGGAATCCCCGGATGTGCATTTTCGATATACATAAGTGTGCGTTACGCTTCCGTTTAACCACTGCTGCTTCAATCATAAATTTCCATAATTAACAGTTAGGCTGAGCCTAATTAATTGCTATTGTAATACTATGGATACCTGATAGGCAATCAGCAGGTTTCCATTACTATACATGTATTTCATTGTACAAGTATAACATTTAAGTGAAATTTGTTGATGCAAAAAAAGAACAGAATATATCACTCTATATAGTTGTTATCTAATAAACATTTAAAGTCTTCTTGGTATGCACGTTTCTTGTTTGTATGCCACGCAACATCTAGCGTCGGTCATAAAACAAGAAAAAAGGGGTTAATAACCCGAGGAACATGTTCATTCGCGATCTTGTCGCCAGGAAATCCGATCTTTGCTTTCTTCGCGGCAAGAAACGTCCCGGTTGGAGCCGCGCCAAGAAAGCCTCCTGCTTATTCTTTGATCATTTTCAGCTGAATTTAATGTTACCGTGCACAGTACGTTATCGGTATCGTCTCCTGCCATGTTCCTTCTGGGCTGTCGCCCAGGAGCTGTGGCCAGCCCAAAGGAAAGGAGCGAACGTACCATAAGCCGGCGCGGCACGGCGAGAACGAGAAAGTTTAAATTGCGCCGCTACCGTCTATCACGGCTCGGTTGTCGTTTATTCGGCTGGTTGGAACCCCATTTCCGATTGAAACCAACCTCGTCCACATCGCACCGCGGCGCGCCGCTCGAAACTTTCTTCCGTCTCGTTCTCAATAGGATCCGGCTATGTCTCCGAACGTAACTTCGTCAGCCCCGAACGTGAGCCGTGTTCGTATCGCTGGTTGTAAAACCGAGCGAGAGCGACGGGACCCGTGCAACGTTATTACTTATGCATTGACTGACCTCGTAAGAGCATCTTTCGTCTTGTGTTCTTGAGAAAACAAGATTCACACGGACTTGAGATCGTCTTACAATCGGTTCTGTTTTGAAAAACGAATATATGTATTATTTTAAACTGTTTTATTAACGAGATTGAAATAAACCTAATGAGCCGTGGGACATTGAAATGTTACGAATCGAAAGGAGGAATGATATTAAAGCACGATACGATCCGTGGAATTTAGATTTGACATTTTTACGGCGGCGATGCTTTAACGTAATTTCATAAGGAGCATTGTCTGCATTTCTCCCATCTCTCTTCTTTCTGCTTGATTTAATATTCCGAACCGATTGAATATTTAATTTCAATCACCATCGACGTTCCTAGGATACGATTTGACGTTTCATATCCTGGCCAACCTAATTTTACTCTAACTGAATTGTTGATCAGGCTATCGTCCCGATGCAAAATTCATCACACTTTCCATGACGCTTTATACAAATACACCACGAGATAGACACACACACACACACACACATACACACACAGATATATCGAAAACGTTAATAGCGATTGAACAGAAGATACGTAATTCATACAATTGCAATTAATTGCTTTTGATCATTGGGAATATTCTATAATGAATATGCGATAAACATTTCGATATTACTAATATTATAGAGAATTATTCTATTTTATGAAATAGAATTTCTATTTCCTTTATTGATAGAAAAAAAATATTGAAATCGTTTTGTTCACAAAAAAAAATTATACTCGATCCAAACGTGAAGTTGCGTCTACTTCGATCTGAGAACAGTTTCAAAACTGCAATGCGGTATGGCATCGAGATCAGTTCAGCTGTGCAGCGTTCTACATTCCGTTGTCACAGTACAGGACAATTCTTAAGGCCGCGCCATGTTCGCGGACTTAATTTTCGGATTTTCGACAGAGTCTTCCGGTTCGATGCCACGTCGGATAACGTGTAACAAATGGCTGTACTAAATTTTGCAAACTGGCGTGGCCGATTCCGGCCGTTCGGCCAGGTAAGAGGGCATAACGTATAGATTAAAGGCTCGACATTAATCCGGACTGAAACAGACCGGCGCCGTTTGTCCGAATAGAATCTAATCCCTGCGCGAGTACGTGTACACGGGCGCACGCATACACGATCGGATATTAGGGCATCGTCGTTCTAGCAAAGCGTGCCAGAATCAGCGCGAGCTTCTTCACTGCCGATCCTGGCGGCGCCCGCCCCGTCTGCTCTGATATCGCTCGCTGGATCCCGATTGATGCGATAACGTCACGTACTCGTGTTCCCCGTCTGATCGCGCATCGATCCGCCTACGCTACGTTGTTCAGCCAGCCTAACGTTCGCCGAAACATCAAAGAGAATCTTGTGGATGTTTGATCTGCGCGCAGCAGCCACTGACGAAACGCATTACGAAGCAGACTAAGCGATCATCCCATTCAGAACGATCGACAGGCTTGCAGAATTTATTGCCAAATTGCATGCGCCAACGTTATCGTGTTTAACACTGGGGTTACGATAGAACCGAGGCGTGTGAATCGGCATGTTTTTACTAACGTCGTTTCTGCCGCGTTAATGACACTCGAGGCAATAAATGCAGTCTGGAGCTGTTGCAGTTAAGCGAGCCAGCAGCAGCGGCGCGGCGGGGTGGTTTCAGTTGGTCGGCGACAGATCGATGACGTCAGCGGATCCGGCTATTTTTAGCGGTGCGAGTAGTCTATGCCGCGGCTGCTCGGAAGGGGACGCTGGAGGGGTTGTAAAGCTGGTGACATCCCTGGAGTGTGCTCTACTCGACTCATTCATCCTCCTGACCCAGAGAATGGAATGGAAGAGGAAAGCGAAGTGGGTGGCTCGCGTCGTCTGACGCCGACGCTGGAATGCGTGCGCACCGCCACGTCTTTTGTTCGCATTCAAACGATTCTTATACAGGGTGGACTCCGTGTGTACCAGGTGTCGACGAAAATGGACACTTTTCTAAAACCGATTCAGGGCCCGAAGGACGAGAGTCAACGATAATAAGATTGCGTTCCAGGCTTCGTATTCCGTCGAGAAACGAGTTTCCGAATCCGTCGAGTACACGTGCACCCGACGTTAAAGTTCCATTCCGAATGCAACGCAACCCTTTACCGGAACAGCCGCTTCTTTCGATCAATCTTTGATTGGATTCTAACAACGAATCTCGCTTTGTTTGTACAAAAACGTATGTAAATTAACGTTTAACAAATAGGTAAATTAGAGACGGGGAAATAAGGAAATTCGAAAAGCAGTAGAGCCAGCCGTTCGACTGATGTATTACCCAGTTTCATTAAAGATGGAAACAGAGTCATTTGATTAACCGCAGGATTCGATTATCCGAGCGTCACGATTAGTTCGGATAATCGAGCTTCCACCGTGGAGTTCGAAAGGATGGAACGTTCCACGAAACATCGTTCGATCAAAGAAACCATTACTGGAAATTGAACGATGCCGATAGATAAGCAAGGTTCAAGATATATACGCCTATCTCTGTGGACGAATTCCACCGGGGGATTCGGAGCGTTTCGCTTCGGTCGTCTTTGCTGATGGACAATCCTTCGACGTGGGTACGTCGTGTTTGCGATGTCGACAGGCATCCATGCGGATCACAGATGCGTCCCCTTTATTCAGGGATAGCCAATACTGTCATATTTTCGTGTGGCTATTGTACTTACGTTTGCAGGTATAATATTTAAAAATGCATCGTTTATTTCGTATCAGGCAATGGAATTTTATTGTGTAATAATAATTGTCGAAAGATGATTCGAAATATGTCTGAGAATCAAAATTAACCTGGCTGTGGTAATGGAGAAGCATTGATTTGGATGTGAATAAGAAGGTTCGACGAGTTCGATTCACTGGCATTTTATTCGAACAAAAGAATTTTCTTCGTTGTGAACGACTGAGATACGATTTATCATTTCCATTTTTCCAACCGATTGTTCTCTCCCATTTCTCTCTTTACATTACATTGCATTCTATTCTCTTCGTGATTACTAATGAGAACGAAAAAACGAATGAAACGCAAACGAGAAGGAAAAACCGGAGGAATCCCCCACCCGTTTACACCGCAATATTTTCTCGGCGATTGTTCACCGAAGCGAGATCAATCCTCATCGAGGGCACACGTTCTGAAGAAGAAAACGCGTGGTAATTTAGGAAATTGTTCTGATTAAAACCGTTCGCGCTGCAGGTTTTAAAGCGATGGGAAATAAAGAGATTGGAAAATAAGGGGAACACTCTTGGCCAGTGGATGAAGAAGTTTTTTACGGTTTCACTGGTTAATAAAGTTAATGTCATCCCGAAGAGGAGAAGGTTATTCTCCACACTTAAACCATCATGATCAACGTTTCGTCTTCCGTTTCGGAAGGATACGTCGCCCTGCAGGCTGCAGTCACGATGGTCATTTTGCTACCGACTGTCTTCCTCGTTTCTCCACGAATTGTCTCGAAGCTAGTCTCATACGGAGCATTTGTGGTTGTTTTGTTACTGACTGCTGTAATAGTTGTCCTGTTCTAGAATTCCGTGCTCGTCGTTTAAAGTGTTTCACAGTGGTCTCGTCCCGAATCACTGTGGCTTCTTGTTCCTTCTTACAACTTTTTGTTATCTCATTACGTTTGACCGGTCATTCATTTCTTTCTAACTTCGGTATAAAATCTTCTACAAAATACGCAATCCACATTTTTGACGAAATTTCAGTTTATTCATATAGAATAGATGAATATAGCATTTTATATGCTTATAAAAAAATGCATTAAATGAGAAATTGCGTGTGATATCAACTCGGATAACCGTTATGCGAAAATTCGAGGACGAAGAGTCGAAACATATTTTTCATTCACCGATACCCAAAACTACGGGTTAAAAAAAGATTTTCACGTTATTTTTTGGAGCAAACAATGAAAGCTGTTCCCATGATGAAGCCGCAATTTCGATGAAATAAAATCGGCGACAAAGAGAAAAAATACGGATAGATAAAATCGTACCCGGTCTCCGAGATGCGATGAATAAAAAAAAAAAACCGTGTTTTTGCAAACCGGGAACAAGTTGAGCGGAGGGGCGACCGAACTGATAGCCGCAAACTGCTCGATTTTTCGTATACGGATTGTCGGCGATTCGATTAATTGGTGTTTCAATGATGAAACCGTCGCATTGGTCACGGATATCGCGTGGAACCGGCAGGGTTTTACCGAAAATCTCGACGATACCGACCCGTATCACAATATTATCACGGTTGATCTCTGATCCCTAGGGACAAATACCCGGGAATATTCGCCTCGCCGATAGGACTGTGGCCAGTGAGAGGAGCGCGACCGTGCGCGCTTTCAAGCAGAAACTTCCCAGTTTTACGATCACCAACCTGGCAACCCGAAAAAGACGATAAAAAACGCATGTATTTTTTAATAGGGAAGAATTATTAGAGCAGGTACATGAATTTTTTAATACGAACTTCGTGAAACATACGTATGAAGTTCTCATACGGAATGTTAATACTATTTAACATACTAAAGTGTACTTTGCATTGTTAATACGTGAAATAACGTACAATTCTTTCTCTCTCCAACGACTGACAGTTCAGTGGAGAAATATAGAAAATGTTTCCGGAAATGGCAGTAAATCGTTGCACTTTTTACAAACGCTGTAAACGTGAATATAAAATATTTGCGTTAGAAGCGATCGATTTGAACCATTTTCAGCGAAACCCATTTTTGCCGGCGGTCTGTGTACGCATGGAAAACTATGCGGCTCTTTGAACCATCCACGCGCAGACCGGTAAAATTCGAAACAGTTTCAGGGATCGTCAATTCCCAGCAGGCTCGCGTGCCAACGATGGCACTGCTGCACTGTAGTTAAAAGCAAGCGGCGCGAACGCAGCGTGAAAATTCATCGCGCGTTTCGAGCCCAGCAGCCGGCTGGAGCAGAAGCAGAAACTCGATTGCGCGAGTAATGAGACGCTGCGCCCGCCGCGTTTCATTCCGTCACGCGAATAGATTCGTCGAACATTCCGTGGTAATCCAATAATTCGCTACGCTAGCTGCTGCCGTATGGCAGAAATTGAAATTTAACCCAATCCGCGACAGGTCTAAGTGGCAATCTCACATAACACCGCGATGCTCATCGTTTCCGGCGCCATTTCTTCGAAGGAATCCCGTCCTGATTAATAGATTATTATCGCGAGAGAGAGAGAGAGAGAGAAAAAGAGTGAATCTCGTTCCGTTCATTCGTAGAAAATCGGCCACCGTGACAGTTCCTACTGGAATGTTTGCGCAAGACGTCGTCTTTGTCCGCCGGTTCCACCTTCCGAGGAGGTATTAATCTTCGAGTGCTCCCTGACGTCACTCATCTGCTCTTCGACAAATAAAAGAATAGATGAAAGAGGCATTCAAATAACTAGTGCACGACAATCTATTCCGTTCTTCTATTTTCTCAAGATGGAAATACGAGATGGGAGGTACGTAGATATGGTTTGTGTGTACGCTCTTCTTCAATCACGCTGTCGGTTTTGTGCTCGTATTTATTCTACCGTTGTCGAAACTCTGACAGAAAGGTTGATTTTCGAAAAATTCTCTAAATCACAGTTTCATCGCACCGCGCTGTGTCATCATAGAGATCCGTAAAAATTTAATAAAACACAAATCTGAAATCGTAAGGATTCGTAATTAATAAAACCTAAATCACTTCGAACTCGTTCAATCAATACATTCTTCGGCATTGTGGGAACGAAATGAAAAATCTAATAAAGAAGAAGCAGCCTGTCTTAAGGTATGGGAATGTGCCAACATCTTTCATGGACGCTATATTTACGAGCGCGCTGCAAATCTTATCAACGGTGCGGTCGGGGAAGGGGGAATGGGGCACCCGAACAAAAGGGGAATCGATTGGTGATCGCCGGGTTTTTAGCAATTACGTGTCGGTATCGTAGGACTAATCGAGCAATCAATTCTCGCGAGGATCGCAACAATGCAGAACGAACAGCATCACGATCGCGAAACACTTCAGTTTACTAGGCTCATTGAATAACCGCCGGCTTGCGTGCAACGACTGCGCTGCGGTGGCGGCAACGGCGGCGACGACGCATTGTATCGAACAATGACAACGGCGCCCGTTTTTCGTTTCGCGTTCGCATTCACGCCCACCTTCTCCACTCTATTATCCCGGCCCGGTGTTTCGTATAGTTTAGGGCTCCTGTGGCAATTTATCTCAACATCAGGCTATTTTCCAGCGAACGGTGTAATTTATGCGTCTCAGAACGTGCCGGTTTAAACGAAGTACATATTATTAGGTGTCGGCGCATATAAATGCCGATTTCTCTAAAATATAACAGAACCGGAAACGATGTTCGTTACAGAAAACTTTCTGGTATTTTGGTGTGCATGCGCGAAGTCGGAAGAAACAACTGACTTGAGAAATTATAAGCATAAAAAGTCTGGAATTTTTAACGCCTCTTAGAATATATTTCGATATTTTTCGATATTTTCCAAAAAAAAAAATTTTTTGTTTTTCCGAGATTTTTCCAAGGGGTACCCCTTCAGATTTTGCGAAATTTTCGTTTTTGGCCAATAACTCCCAAACCGTTGGAGATATGGGAAAATTGCATCAGACCTTTCTTGTAGAGGACGTCGAGATCTACAATTTCTGTATAAAAGTTTCTTGCTAGCATCAATAGTTACCGAGTAATTGGCAAAAAACTGTTTTTTCGTTTTTCGTCCATAACTCTTTAAATATTAATGCTAGCGAAAACTTTTTACACAGAAATTGTAGATCTTGTTATCCTCTACAAGAAAGGTCCTATACAATTTTCCCGTATCTCTAAGGGTTTAGGAGTTATTGACGAAAAACGAAATTTTTTTCCAAAAGTTGGCTGTTTCGACGGTGGAATGGTCGGATTTTGTCAATGCCAATAAAATGCCAATTAATCATACTTAACTCGTTAAATACTGGAGTTAGAAGAAAAATGCATAGAATCTTTCTTTGTAGAGGATGTCAGTGCCTACAAGTTGTGTATAAAAAGCTGTTCGCCAGCGTCAATAATTAATTGGATATTTCCTTCTATACTTATTAGCACGTAGCTATTTATTATTAGCATTATTCTTCCGATGTCTGATTTCGTTTTAATTACAGGAAATGCGTTTTTCTAAGGTACATAAACTTTTGTTATTGACTTATAGCCAATACATCGTTAATTTATGTTACGGTAAATCATTATCTCTTACCATTATACGTATCTGTGTTCTGAAATCTATTACGAAACAATTTCTTAACATTCTTTCAAGTAATTGTTTTAATTTTGTGATATTTCTGATGAAAAACAATTATTGCACGTCTAATATCTCTTCCAACCACAATTTTCCTCGGTATCATCAACATTCTTCGGATACCTCGGCTCAAGACGGGAGATCCGAGCGACCCACCCAACGATACGAAAATCGCGTTAATCGTTTCGTTACCTCTGCTAATTAAATCACGCGAACATAATTAATCTGAATTAAAACTAGTCCGGTGTTTGATACGACAGAATTTCTCATGATTCACCGGCGAACAAGGTCTCGTCCCATCGAATCGTTTATAAACGCTAGTTTTATTATTAACAAACTGTTAGAGTTAAGAAAAGAAAAACTTGTTAAGATTCGTGGTGTTAATGTATTTTAAGCTTCTTGTACATTATTTCGGTTGTCCGGTAGGTAATAGTCGAGCAATATTAGATTCGGTTACTGGAGTTTGATGTTGTTACATTCGATGTAACACAGTCGGGGGGCTGCTTAGACTGTACACGATGTAAATGTAAACAGCGAAAACCGCTGCGAACGTAGCTAATGTGAAGATTAGAAAGAAATCTTTAATTCGAAAAAGAGACATAATGTAAAATTAATAAATTGGTAAAAGAATCTGAAAATATTGATATTATTTAATCTTATCTCGTTACACGCCTAGAGCGTAAAGTCCTTAAACTTTTTAAAGAGGATAGAGTATTACAACTATGTCAATTTTATGCTTCCCTACGCACGAAGTTTTCGAGATCCTAAATACGTCTCTTCGCAGTTCGATTCCCTAGTCGCTTATGGAATTTAACAAAGCCGATTAAAGCGAGCGACGAATTTCAAATTTTGTTCGACTTTTCGACTTGGCATTTCGTCGAGAGGGCAGAGAGAAGATCTTGGGAGTTTCAGCGTGAGAACGAATCCTCTCGCTGCTTATGAAATTTCGTCAGAAAGCCGATTATATAATTGACGCGGGTGAGCCGGGTAAGAGATCTCGCGGTCAAAGATTCTCGCTAAAATCGTTCGATTTCAAATCCGAGACTTAATGTTTTCGGATGAATACAAATTTCCTCACTTTCTTTATGGCACGCTTCCCATTCACATTCGT
Source organism: Ceratina calcarata (assembly GCF_001652005.2). Lineage (NCBI taxonomy): Eukaryota > Metazoa > Arthropoda > Insecta > Hymenoptera > Apidae > Ceratina > Ceratina calcarata. The sequence continues at coordinate 848,574 of NW_017155624.1, forward strand.
CCGTACCAGCTGTGTCCTCATCTGGCTGGCTGCCTGTAGCACTTCTTCCATCTCCTAGTTCACTCCCAGTAGCTTCTTTTTCTTTACCAGCCGTTTCTTCTTCTGCCCCTACGGCCGTTTTTACAGTATATCGTACGAACATGTACCTTTCGTTCTATCACTCGATTCATAAAAACGTCGTGGTTATTCTCGTCGCTCATTATTCTACTACTTGCTCGTTAAAAGTATCTTTCGTCGTATGAAATATTTTTCCACGTTCTCTTGAAAACACGAATATGTAAAAGTTATTGTTTGTTTCACGATTTCACTTTCAAAGCTTTTCAACTATTCCTCCCTTCACATGCATATGTATGCACAAACATCTGCTTGTATAAAAAAATGTATCAAAGGTAAAACTGCTTTCGTTTAACCCGCGCCTACTATTTCATACGACGTAAGTTTAGTCAGACTTGAGCCTGTTTTTCTGATAAATATTCTTTTTTTATTTTACCAAATTCATAGGGAAATGCGTAAATATTTTACAACTTTCTTTTTAACCATTTTTAAGTTACTTAATTTACTGACAAGATATTACGATGCACCAGACATTCCTTTTTGGAGTATGACTGATTTAAATAATTTTACGCTTTTTCTGTATATTGTATTTATCTTTTAAAAGTAATTATTATATGTTTTGAGACTAATTATGGGATGACGTTTAATAGAGATGATTTTATTGTTGTAAATTTAAACTCTGCAAGAGGAGTATTCCAGCATTTTAGTACCTTGCGTCCCATTCTCCGCCATGTCCTCGAACTGATACAGTCCTCTGAAGCTTCTCGGTGTAAGAATACACACAGGGGTGTTCTAAATTCTTTGGATGGCGTCGATCGAATCTCACGGTCCCAGCGTCATCGTAAAACAACCAACCCAGAAGGTAGGAACTCGCTAAACCTTTGCTAAAGTAACTTGCGCGGCGTCCACGTCCACGGAAGTGGCAACTTTCAGCGGCCGGCGGCTCGTTCTCTTTTTCGCGGGATCGCTGAAGTGAAATCGTCAATTGGGACGTCCTTAGTTAGCGGACGAGTCGGTAAATTTACCCAGGGACTCTGCTCGGTTCAAGCTGTCGTTAAAGCACAAAAGGTTCTCTTCGTTCTCCCTTCTCGTTCTGGGAACAAGCTTTCGCTACGAACTTCTCCCGATGTCAACGAATTAATCTGCCTCCGGTGATTACGTGGCTAAACGAGTCTCTCTTTGAGAGCGTCGCCGCGTTTCCCTCCGGTGATTTTCTGCCCGGCCCGGCCGATGCAAATTTATGATAAGTGCGGGAACCCAGCCGAGGAAAACCGCGTCCTTGCTCGGTGAAAGTGAAGCTTTACCAGCCGAAGACACTGGACAGGATATAGGAGAAGGGTTAAAAGGGATTTCACAGAAGATAGGATAACTCTACACTGTTAGTTTAAACCAGCTGTTCGTCTAGTGAAAGTGATAACAGGTTTTATAAATTGTGAAGAATGACTTTTATTTATTTTGCATTTTATAGGATTTTAGGACTTGTTAAACTTTTGTTTCACACACTCGAAATTTTGATAACGAGGTATTAGCAAATTCGTAACTTTGTTATTCATTATTTTCAACCATCATGAACTGTTCGGTTCATTTCTCATCATCGTAGTTTTAAATCTTGTTTTCCAGCCAGGACGCTTTTGTCCATAAAACAAACTCTGGCCAGCGGATTTTAATTTACGTTCAAACTTTATAATCCCCTACCATTCCCCGCGCCGGGAAAATATTCCACTTGAAAAAATTCGAGAAATACTTTGCTGGGTGATCATTACTTACATGAATTATTAGAGCCAGTCCCGATAGATTATAAGGATTTGTGTCTCGATGGCCGAATTTCCTGCCTGTTTTAGTTATCTGTACTCTCCGTGTCGATAAATTTTCAACTTTCCTCGGCGTCGATCGGCTCCGCGTTATCGTTTACCGCTGCTGCCTCGACTTCCTCGGTTGTTTTCGCGACTTCCTCTGTTGTTTCCTCAGCTGTTTCCTCGAGTTCCTCGGCTGGCTCGGGAAGCGAATCGGCTACTTCGGCGTCCTCGACCGGTTCTTGCTCAACAATTTCCTGCTGCGATTCCACGACAGTCGAGTGGCTAACGAACTCCGAGCTGGGCATTGGCGGTGGACTTGGCAAGTTAATACTATCTTCGATAGTTTCATGCTCTTCTCGGTTTGAATATAACCATTATTATACTTTTAATGTTATTGAATTATACGTCTGATTCTACATTTTTCATAAATTAATTCATCGTTTTCCGTAATTTATTCGATCCGCAATATTTAATATAATAGTTTATCGAAACGAACCTGCAGCCTTAGCTTCTTCACGCATCATTGCTCTTAAGTATGCAAGTTTCTTGCAATTGTTCTCTTTGGTACAGCCGATGATAGACATTTTTCAATTTCTTCTTACAACGAGATTTTAATTCAATTTCTTCAAGTGTATTCTATCTGCAAAACTCATCTCATAATATTTTAACTACAGATGTTTGCCACTTATAATTCTTTTGTCGATAGAAGTTTACTTTTTTAATTATACATGTTTTCAATTTTAATCATTCGAGGAA
>NW_017155624.1:851640-853932 GCF_001652005.2 Ceratina calcarata
TATCTGTGTTTCGATACATGATTGATGAAAATCGAGGATATATTCTTAAGCTTAATAAGCTTATATTTTTAGACGTTTTATTTCATTGTTGATTAAGATCTTTAAAATTTCATTGATGCATTGTAGTAGGCTTATTCACTTCAATAAAATTTTAATGTCTTAATCAATAATGAAATAAAACGTCTAAAAATATATTTTCGACTTTCATCAATCATGTATGACAAAACACATAATATAGATATGCAATAAGCAGTTAAGAACTGAGAAACGATTATAAATTCAGGCCTTACAATAGCCAAGAATCGTACGCGTTATTCGTTGTATTAATTGTGAAGTTTAAAATACTCAATTTCCATTTCCACAATTATTCGATATGTATTATTCAAAGACTTTGAAATTGAAACTGTTGTGTCGCATGACTTTGTGCAATGTTCGAGACAAATTTTACGGCAGAACTCGAGGTTCAAGTATAATGGAAACAAGAATACGGTACTTGGTATGTATAAATTCAATTTCGTTTACAAAGGAGCCGGTTTTAGCATGCGTCGTACGCGGAATTTGGGACGATTTCGATTGAAGGCGTGCACAACAATTTTCGGAACTTTCGGAATTATTTAGAGCTTATTGGCGCAGAAGGAAGTTCTTGATAGACCCGGTATTTATTGAATTACCACGGGTATCGAGCGCCGCTGTTCCGAATATTCTGCACGCCGCAGTTCATGGAACTCACTTCTGTTTCATAATCGAAATTCTTCCCGGTGCGTGCCTTACATTTTTACTTTGACTGAGCACATACGTACAATTCGACTCAGAACGTTACTAAAATGCACATTAGTAGCGAATGGAAATAAACACGTCGGTGGTGACGGTCTAATCTAGACCGTTATCGTAATTAGCGGCAGGCATGACGCTTTGAGAAGTAGAATGTTTCACCTATTTTTTAATAATGTAATTGCTAATGTATCCTACATCTCCCGTCGGAGTGCATCTTACACTTCAGCGAAATCGTTTCTCTTCATTTTTCGAAAACTAAGATTTTTATGTCATAACTTTCTGCTTTTCCTCCGCGTAGAATATCTCAAAGGAAGTGCTTTTAAAGAGGACGAGGGAGGGAGTGTAACGTAAGGGGATTGCTTTCCGTTAGGTTTTATTTAGAAACTAATGTGGCGGAGGAGGTTTTCGTTTATTTTTAGTATCTTGTTCAAGGATATTTTCGAGTATCTTAATGGAACATTACATATTCGATATTGATTGTGAGATCTTTTATAACGAACAGAGTATAAATTATTTTATATTAAATCTCTTGCTCTGAAAATTTCAAGCTACATCGCACAGTTTTTACTCGAATTTGAAAGATTGAATAATAGCACGGAAGTCAGAATTATTTGGATTTTTAATTATTCCGAATTAACGAACAGTTTTTAATTAACAAGAACGTCGATAATTCCTTTAATTATATTACTTCCGTTGTAAATTAAGCAAAATCTATTTAATAAGAGAACTCATTGTCAGTGCATATTTCGTAATAAGAATTGTCAAAATATTCTTGAATTTATAAAAGGTGTGCAAAATTACAAACAATTCATTTTGTAAAAGTTATTGTTTAATTTCCGCTGTTAAATTCAGTTGAGCTACCTCTGGGTTTTAAAATAACACAGTTAATAATCCTAACTTTAACCCTGTTACGGTTTCATCCTCTACTTTATAATTTTATGTGACAAGGTAGTAAACAATTTTTAAACAGAAATACGAAGTTAATGCGAGAGATTGATAAAGAACTGAAGGCATTAAAAGATCAGAATAATTGACAGTATTTTACATTTTATCGTAGGAGAAGATGAATGATTCGATTGTTACGTACAATCAATGTTGGATCGGATGGGTCACGGTCCTTGCACTTGGGATCGCAATCGACGTCATTTGATTTGGCTGGTGCTTCTTTTTCTTGATTATTCTGGTTGCTCATTTCACGAACGCGATTCTTCGCGCCCCAAATTTTTATGCGTCAAGCATTTTCACAGACCTCGTCACTCTCTCCACCTTACCAACGAAATATGAGAATCCCGAGTTCCTCTTTTCGAGGTAAAGTACTTGCGAAGAATATTATACGAGAGATATCATACTACTAGATACCGAGTTTAAGATTTATATCGAGTAAAGTTTTATCTTTTACATTACTAATTTCTTTGAATTCAATAATTTAAATTATACTGAAAGTAAATGAAATATGCTCGATTAATGGAAAAAACAGAAATTCCGTTTTGCAGATTTTTGCTGATCCTATATAACTAA
>NW_017155624.1:854790-857416 GCF_001652005.2 Ceratina calcarata
TAATTGATGCAGTAAAATATGTAAATAATAAATATGCATTTTTACGGAGCTCGTTAAATATCATATTTTTAATTTACAATGAATCAAATTTTTTTCATGATAAAAATGTTTCAATAGACCTACATATTTTCTCTCTCGGGCATCGCTAATTGGAACTCTTTCAGCGATTTCGTAAAACCGAAATGTTTTGCCCGGTCGCCGTTCGCTTTTGCCCGACGATAATCGATGAACTCCGGCTGGATACAAATGTAATTGCGCTCGTTGTTAATTACATTCAAGGTAATTACGTTCGCCGTTAACGAGCGCGTTCCTGCGCTCCCGGTTGCAGTTTCGAAAAAGCTTTCTGGGGAAGCCGGTAGCCGCCGGGAAAATAGCGCGAGAGCGAAGTACATAGAATCAACGAACGGAGGAGCGGCAAACAGGACGCAGAACAATGTTTTTGCGATACCGCAAGATAATATTTTTGTTAACTCGTTAACGAGGTTAACTCCTCGTTGCGTTGCTCTTCACGTTTTAGACTTCCTAGTTTGTTCGATAAGAAATTTCTGACGGGTATAAAGCATGAATGATTATCTCGATTAGAAGAAAAAATCGAACATGAAGATTGTAACGCGTTTACTATTTGCTTAATGAATAAAATTGTTTACCATGTTGGAAAATTGTTACATGACATTAATTTGAATTTATTGTAGAAGTGAAATTTACGCAATTACTTGTATTTACACTAGAGACTATTTCTTTGACATCGAGAATTACCTGGCTTAATTCAAGGAGGAGTAATAATCGTTAGCGGAAATCGTAAATTAAGATGTCAAGTAGCGAGGATTGCGAAATCGAGACTAGGTACGCATTAACGCGTGCCTGTAAACGATAATCCGTTGGAAATAGAACGCTCGACATAATTTCGACCTGTCGCGAATGGCGCTGCTTAAACTACGTGTACCAGTGCGGTAGTGTAAGTAGTTTCACGGTAACTTCTGGATGCACGCCGCCGTTTTCGAACCGTTACCGGAAACGACATAACCAACAGCCCTGAGGCATACGCGCGTTTGCCCTTCTCTCGGCCACCGCTGTACATCGAGTCAACCCCTTGTGCCTTGAGCACAGTTCTCTGTCCCACGATTCCGCACTGCATCAATGAACGATTGATCAAGCCGGCAAAGTGAGATCAATGCATTTCGTTCGACTACGTGCTCTTCGACCTTTGTTTGATTAAATTGCATCCGTCGTCTCTTAGATCAAATTCATTGTTTTAAAAAAAAACGTACTTATAAGTCTAAAGAAGAATTTAGTATTGATTTTTTTTTTTACATTTACTGTTTTCTGAAATCTTTAAAATATGCAACCACATGGGTGCACATAGAATTTCTATCGTCGAGAAATCCTATCACCCTTTGTTGATAACGTGTGAAAATTTTACTCGTTCTCGACGCATAAAACCGAATTGAACGAAAAATGAGTTTTGGACCCAGAACGACTGGTTAATGGATGTAACTACTTTTTTGGCACAAAAACGAGTTACAGGATCCAAGCATTTTCTGCTATTTACTACTGCGGTACGTGCTGCAAGGCTGTTTTTTATTTGTTGACAACAACCAGAAATTTTTGTCCCACAGATGCGAGGCAGCGATTGCCACCTCGTATAATATATTTCCTCATCAAAAGCAATGACACACGCTAGCTAAAATTACACGAACGTATATTTAAATTAATGCTTTTAAATCATTTCTTCAATTCATAACACGAGATTTTCCTCATTTTGTTTTATTCTTTTGCACGTGTAAATGAATTCGAGTGTTGCACAAATATTTTCCAGTGTGGAGTATAGGACGGTGCTCTTATCGAACAAACGTAGAACGCGAAAAAGCTTCGGGTTGGGATGGATTCTGCCCGAATGAATTCAAGTTTGTTGATCCACAGTTTTTGCCCGTAGGCAGCTGTGTCCTTAACTTCAGTTTGCGTTTAAATACACCAACGCAGGCACTGTGGCAGAAGAGTAAATCTTCCCGGTTCGCTTCACCTCAGGCCTCTAATCGTATGTATTGACTTACTGCGGTTAAAAAACATCCTATAATCTTTTAGAAATTCACAATTGTAATACATACGTGTCTACAGAAATTTGATAATTATATTTCATACATATTTAGCATTCATTATTGAAATTCGAACAATTATCAGTCTGCGATTGATTGCAGTAATTGTAATTAGTGATCGCGCATTTGAATTTTCTGATCTAATATTACCGATTATTATATCTACATTAACAAATAATTATTGGAAACTGACGATTTATCTGTTTGACATTGCTCTGACAAAAATGAATTCCAAAGAGCAGATATATTTTTTATTAGTTATTTAGTTCACATTCACGGTTTTACAACTTCTACGTTTCGGGCAAATAGATATATAAAAGTGAGCTACCTCAATCTTGACGAAAATTGGACACATCACATTTTGCCATCTGGCAACAGATATATACTTCAAAAATCCAGGAATTGAGATAGACTGTGTATCACTATCCTGATAACAAAGTATGAGATCGACTACAATATGCGACATACGACATTTCTCCCATGTTTCACTATACAAAATAAAACGAAAAGTAACATAAACGTGGTATAAAAAG
>NW_017155624.1:857552-860811 GCF_001652005.2 Ceratina calcarata
TTTTTACATTTACTGTTTTCTGAAATCTTTAAAATATGCAACCACATGGGTGCACATAGAATTTCTATCGTCGAGAAATCCTATCACCCTTTGTTGATAACGTGTGAAAATTTTACTCGTTCTCGACGCATAAAACCGAATTGAACGAAAAATGAGTTTTGGACCCAGAACGACTGGTTAATGGATGTAACTACTTTTTTGGCACAAAAACGAGTTACAGGATCCAAGCATTTTCTGCTATTTACTACTGCGGTACGTGCTGCAAGGCTGTTTTTTATTTGTTGACAACAACCAGAAATTTTTGTCCCACAGATGCGAGGCAGCGATTGCCACCTCGTATAATATATTTCCTCATCAAAAGCAATGACACACGCTAGCTAAAATTACACGAACGTATATTTAAATTAATGCTTTTAAATCATTTCTTCAATTCATAACACGAGATTTTCCTCATTTTGTTTTATTCTTTTGCACGTGTAAATGAATTCGAGTGTTGCACAAATATTTTCCAGTGTGGAGTATAGGACGGTGCTCTTATCGAACAAACGTAGAACGCGAAAAAGCTTCGGGTTGGGATGGATTCTGCCCGAATGAATTCAAGTTTGTTGATCCACAGTTTTTGCCCGTAGGCAGCTGTGTCCTTAACTTCAGTTTGCGTTTAAATACACCAACGCAGGCACTGTGGCAGAAGAGTAAATCTTCCCGGTTCGCTTCACCTCAGGCCTCTAATCGTATGTATTGACTTACTGCGGTTAAAAAACATCCTATAATCTTTTAGAAATTCACAATTGTAATACATACGTGTCTACAGAAATTTGATAATTATATTTCATACATATTTAGCATTCATTATTGAAATTCGAACAATTATCAGTCTGCGATTGATTGCAGTAATTGTAATTAGTGATCGCGCATTTGAATTTTCTGATCTAATATTACCGATTATTACAGATATATACTTCAAAAATCCAGGAATTGAGATAGACTGTGTATCACTATCCTGATAACAAAGTATGAGATCGACTACAATATGCGACATACGACATTTCTCCCATGTTTCACTATACAAAATAAAACGAAAAGTAACATAAACGTGGTATAAAAAGAACGAATTGCATGTATGAATATTTATTTAATAAAAAGAAATGGGAAAGTTGAAGTATTTGTATAGACTTTTTTCACGCTGAAATGGAAGCTTTAATATTTTCCTAATTTATCCATCATGTGGTATAAATTAACAAATTACTATACCAACGCCGAGAATTTATTACTCAATAAATGTAAAATTAATGTTCGAAAAGATAAATGGACACGATGATAAATTAGAAGCGTGTCACGATTGTCCCCCCTCTGTGATTCTGTTCTTTAAAGATAATTAATTAAAAGTGTTGCACTCCATTTTGAACACACGCTCATTTTATAATATTCATTTGTTAAAGAAAATTGATAAAAATTGTAACGCCTAAAAATTCTTGCCAAGCGTTATCAACGGAAAGATAGAAACCATTAACATTCTTTATAACTGTTAGCAATTTGTATGCTTTTACACGCGCACACAATAGCTATTATTTTGCGAAAATTAATGTCTTAATATAGTCGAATATAATTAACGAAATTAATATTAGCTTGTTCACGGTTATAAGCTTGCATCGTGGTTTGCTAAGGAACGCTTAATTGCTTGTGCAACAGTTTAACAGAGGCTCTATAAGGCTCATTTGGTTTATTCCTGTCTTGCAAGAAACCTCATACTTGCGGAATATCTTTTATGCAATAAATAAGATAGTGAAGAGTCTACTTAAGAAAATTTAATTAGTATTTTTAGAAATTTGTTAGAATTCAATGTTTTCAAATATCTTATTCATCATTATTATATTACCATGTCATGATTAAACAGTTTATAAAAGTGCTTGTAATTTTGTTAGAGGAAGTTTATACGATGTTTGAAATTGTACAGAGAAATCAACCTTTCTGCTAGTGGGAGTTCGAGACGGTGTTCTACGAAATTCGTTGCTCTCATAGGAGGCATCTATGTAATAATTACGTCGGTTGGAGAGAAAATTACGTTCCGAAGTGAAATAGCCAAGCCGGTGCTCATATCGTAATACGGTAGTGCATAATTAATGAAATTAATATTGGCCTAACCAAGGCCAGCCGGCTGCCGTATTGTGGTATACCGCGGCGAAACGTGAACCAAGGGTCAACGAAAGGATCAAAGTTACTCTTTCCGGTTACTATTTTGTCCAAATAATACCATCGAATCAACGAAACTTATACACATACATTTGTAATAAATAATATAAAGATTAAGTATACAATATATCGTTTCGGTAGATTTAATAAGTTAATATTTTTTACTATGTTTTTATGAGCTCGCTTTCTTGTTTGTTCGGTACAAATTTTTTGCAATTGATTTTAAACTGACTTCCCGATGAGTTAAAACTAACTCAGAACTGGATGACAATTCAATAATAAAAAGCAGAAAACAAGTATGTAAATAAAAAGAAAATTTTACATTTTAAAAATTCTCTTTAATTTAAATAATTATTTTCTTATTTCTCACGACAGAACTATAGATAAACAATCGGATAGTGATTTTGTAATTTCTGACTGAGTTGTGGCAACGAAATGGTTTCGTTCTAACTTTCAACCGAATTTCTCGCAGCCAAGAGTAGATGCATATACAATTTGCATTATACTCTATCCACAGACGAAACCAATTTACGAAGAACGAACGAAGCCGGTTAAACGAGTTCAAGATCCGACTCGTCTTTAACAGGCTGCCGTCAGATTCTATCGTTCGATCCGGTAACAAGCAAAACGTTCCAACTAGTTTACAAGTAAATTAGTAGTCGCGAACGGGCGAGTGGATAGGGATAAGGCTATTCGGACGATGTTCTGGACTTTAAGACATAATAGCGGTAACGTAGGCATGTCTACAATTAAAGCGAGGGCCGTCCCTATGGCTGTCTTGGGAGGTTAATTCTTGGTCTTGTCGAGGGCTACTCCTACACAGATGTCTCCATGCTATAATCACAGGACTTCGTGTTCTCCTAGCTCCCTGAACAATACCGTTTTCTGTACGATATGCTAATCACGTCCTTGGGAAAACGTGTATCAAGCATTAAGGTACACAAAATCCCTTAAGTCGTACGAGATAAATATATTTAAGAGATTATCTGTATAAAATGTAAGACCACGTGAGACCACGTGAGAAGTGAGCTAGTGGCGAGCAACTCAAAACGATTCCCAACCTACTTTG
>NW_017155624.1:861080-882261 GCF_001652005.2 Ceratina calcarata
TACATATATGGGGAGCCAATTGCTGTTGACCAACGACGTATCAGCGTTCTCCTATATGTGATTTCTACGCTTTCCCCTCTACTACCGAATACGTATTGTCCGATTCTACATCAACGCCTATAAAAATGCGTGATCTTCAACAATAATCCTCACTGTACGTCCCGCTACTGCTACTATATGAAAAATAGTGGTGGAAGGGGAAGCACACATTGCACATAAACCTAGTAAATCATGAAATCAATGTAAACTTGCAGCACAATAGAGCAAAAGTAAGCGCTCCGTTCTATCATCTACTTTTATTAATAGAATATAAAGCTACACAATCCGAAAGGTGATGTGTTAATTAATAAAAGTATGTTGCGATAGACTAAAACAATTTCTTTTTAACATTCAATTTCAAAATACAATTATATTGGTAATTATTTATCAAGACATGTCAAAAATAAGAGTATATTTTGCGACAGAGTAAGGGTTCTCTATTTAGCTACTTTTGCTCTATTGTGCTGCAAGTTTACATTGATTTCATGATTTACTAGGTTTATGTGCAATGTGTGCTTGCCCTTCCACCACTATTTTTCATATAGTAGCAGTAGCGGGACGTACAGTGAGGATTATTGTTGAAGATCACGCATTTTTATAGGCGTTGATGTAGAATCGGACAATACGTATTCGGTAGTAGAGGGGAAAGCGTAGAAATCACATATAGGAGAACGCTGATACGTCGTTGGTCAACAGCAATTGGCTCCCCATATATGTATTTAAATAATAAACTTATGAGCGAAACTTGACAACTGTTACTACGATTTCATTACTTTCTAGTTCTCAATTTGACAAAAATATAATTGTTTTATTTAAATTTAGTTGAATATTGTTTATAATTATGATGATAATAAGTAAATGGGAAACTTGACGTCTTTCGTTGATTTCACAACTTTCAGGTGCTTCTTTTCACAAGGCTATAATATTTATTATATTATTGCTACTTAAAATTATGAACGAAAGCAATGTAAGAAGGATTTTGTTGGAATAGGAACCAGAAATCTCAAACTTGCCCATTTCTTTACCGTTTCAAGAAAGTGAATAAGTACACAGAACTCTGTTTGATGCACAATAGGTGAAAAGTTGAAAGCCGTGGGGTATCAAACTGCTCAACCGTTCTCTGTTATTACACCGGCTTTTCTATCGTCGACACTATTCCTCGGGCCAGGTAAATGCGTTTCGCAGCTGGAATTATTGTAACTCTACACTTTGACTTCTGAGTCGTGAGCATCGAGTCGCATTATAACTGACGAACTAACTTCTAATTGCGTTCCCGCAGTTGTAACGGTGAACTAAATTTTAACTGGGAATTGTGATTAACTTGCAATTTGCATTACCGCTCTCCGGGTGGACACTATGGAATTGAAACTAATCGCGCTCCGGTGAATCACTGTAAAAAATGTAGAAACTTCGGTCGGAAATCATTTCTGAGGAAGAATAATCCTGTTCGTGATGGTTAATTGAAGTTTAAAACAATAATGCCAATTACGATTAAAAAAACATTCTTTGCAGAGCGCGGCTTGTGAATCTGATCCATTCCAAGCAAATTACAGATAACAGAAAATTAAGAGGGCGGTGGGTGGGCTCATTGAAAGTAAAATCGCCAGCATCGAGAGTTACCGGGGATTTAAGCGCGCCGGCAGAAAATGAAATTTTATATCCCATCAGCGTCGCCTCGGCGAGAGGCAGAACAACATTCAAAAAGAAATTCGTAGAACGGGAAGCACCGGGAATCCTTCCATTAAGGAATCGCTGCGCGCCGCTTCGTTTCGCTGCTTCCTCTTCGGATTTCGCAAAATTACGTTTACAATATTAACTCGTTTGCGGTCCGGTAAGCCCCGTTGCAAATAAAGCTGACGGTTCCGGTTGAATTTGAAACAACTTTCGATGCGGTGAGCCGAGATTGGAATTAAAAGCATCGAGTTTGCAACCAACGCGGTAAAGCAAACTTTTTGTTTTCCTGTTCATGTTTATCAAGTCTTGGCAAATAGAAAATTTTTGTGTAGTGATTTAATATGAAAATTATTTCCACCGGTTGAATGTATTATTTAAAGATTCGTGAAAATTTTATTTTATTCTGCGTGAATAACACTCTTAGATCTTTGGAGAGACGTGTACGAGAGCGTGATTACGATAAATTATGTTGTTTTCGTGTTCTCTAGTCTGAAGCGCAGCCTAATAAGTTCTTGTGAGGAGAAAAAAGTCCAGCAATCTGTATTTCCTAATGATCATAGCCTCGGATTATCCGGCTACACCGTTGCGTAAAACCACGCTCATTTTTGTTTGTCGTCGCCGTACGGTCGGCCACATTATTAGCAGTACATAGGTACCACGCCCCACTTTTTATATTCCTTTTTTATCGCGACGCTGATACTATCCTATGGTTTGCGATTCGTCAACGAGCCGGGCGAGCAAAAACGTGTCGGATTTCATGGATAATCCATCGTGCCGTCGGAGTTGTCGATTTGTCGCGCTTATATCTTTGGATCGTGATAAAAATCAATCTGCAGTTTTGCATATTGCAAGCGTTTTTTCAAGAGAGTTTTTCTACGGGAAATAATATTTCCCACCATTCCTCTTTTTTAACCAATCGATCTTCCACTTGTCCACGCAGAAAAATAATGGATAAGGTCAATAACAAAAATTTTTACAAGCATTTTCTCGATATTAAAATCGCTTGTATGTAGCTACGTTCTAACGTCGAAGCTTCGATTTGACCGAGTCCCCTGTAGCGCATGAAATAACACATCTTCGCGTTGATATAAACGACGCGACGCGGAAACGTAGTTTGCAAATTTCATTCGGTCGCTGTTAACCGGTTCGCGCAATCAGGTTCGCGGAAGCCGATCCGATTCTCTCGAGGACGAGCATACCGGCAGCTGGGAATGCCGGTGAAGTTTTATGGCCAAATACCGTGGCCCGCAGTCGCATTAACGCGAGTTGTTCTTTCTGGCCATTGCGGACACCGTTAGTCGTTGTAAATTTCGACAAATAAACGCCATGTCCGCATAATTACCATTCTAAATGTTGCGATGTAGACTATAATTACAAAGAATGATTTATTTTAATTCCTGCTGTATTTTCTCATATTTTTAATTTTCAACTCACAAGGACTTATTACTGTATTAATTTTCGAGCATGCAATATCAGTTATTGAATTCAAACAATTATCTCATTTTCGTTCGAAACCATCGTGCACTAACCGCATTACTATATCTCCAATGAAAATTCACATTAATTCGCTGATACCGCTGTGTGCATAGATTCGAAAGTGCGGTTTCGCTTCAATCGAGCCGACGACATCGGAATCGTTTTCTGGTAGTTCTCGTTCGAAGCGCACAGACGCGACAGGAACGGGAGCGAGACGAGCAGAGGCCACCGTAGGTAAACGTAGAAGGAAATACTAGAATGCGGCAAAATTGCGGCGGCCGGATTAAAACGAGCCACGTGGCTAAATGATGCGTCCGCTTCGCCGGCCACGTTAATTGAATGTAAAATTATTTGTAGTCCGACCCGCGATCGCGTTAGCTGTGCCGCGGGGGAGAGGGGAACTATCGGAAAATTTCCTCGGGGCTCGTTATCACCCCTATTCGAGGATTCTAATTGGGAGAACGTGAAATGTTTAGGACCGTTGCTGCTCGCTTGGTTCGCCTTTTCGACGCCTCGCGCGATGCAAATACGATCGCAGACGATGTTCGCAATTTCAAACGGGAACGTCAGGATATTATTGGACCGCGTTCGGAATTTCCTCCGTACTGTTTATACGTTCCGAGATTACAGTATTGCTTAGCAGAAAAAACGTTCATTTAAGCAATATCTTAACATAGTGTAAAGTACACGAATCACATCGGATCGATTATATGATTACGTATTGATTATAAATAACTAATAAAGTCAATAAATGACGAATGATCGTCTTATTGGAAATTGTTCCGTGAGAGAGAAATCTCGTTAATCGAATACGCTTTCCGTTTGGAGTTGTCTTGAAACCGCGTACACAGAGAACCGGTCCTTTCTTTGAATTGATCACGTACAACGTTTCGTTTCTAGAAACGAAACAATCGCGGAGGATGGATCGTTGCAGGCGTTCGATTTTTCGTCGATAGGAAAGCGGACGAGTGGCTGCCGCGAGAAATAATTGGATTTGCTTTTCACTCACCCTGGAACTCCTTCCTGGCAGCGCTGACGGAAGTTACGATGTTGGCCACGTGTCCGAGAACCGTGGCGAACAGCAGCAGACCGAACAACAGCTGAGCTATCACGAACAGATATTCGCCCTTGCTCCTCGGCCTGGAAATAAGAGGCAACAGGGAAGAATGCATGCAGTCTGCTGATGAGATTCGTATTGATTTTAAAGCGTATACAAAAATTGGCAGTAGTTGATTTGTCATTTCATTGTATCGGAACGGAACATCGAATTTCTTATTATTTTATACTACAATTAGGAAATCTTACAAATGCATTTTCTTTTTTTTCAATATTGTAGGATCTTTTAATGCGAAGTTTAATTGGTATCGCTTCGGTTTCGCGTAGAAATAACGGCAAACAGGAACAATGCGAGCAATCATGAACCGGGGAAATGAAATTACCTGGGCAGATCGCCGATAGTGGTGAGAGCCAATGTGCACCAGTAGTAACTCTGCAAATATTGTTTCACAACGTCCGCGGTCTCGGAGTCGCTGAATACCCAGTTCTTACTCCCGAAGCCATTGTTCTTATAAATAATGTGATAGAGGCACCCGTTCCAGTGAAAAATCACTAGTAAATAATGTATCAACGAGGTGGAGCGGAATAAATTCGGATAGTTGGTGTGTCGCTCGGTTCTGTCCATGAACGCCCAGAACCTGTAACGATACATCAATTATTGATTTTTAATTCAAACATTGACATCCATAAATTCATTCTATCTATTTTTATAATTCACTCTTCCATTGTGACAAGACAATGTATTTCGTATGAAAGAGAATGATGATCATTGATAATATTAAATATTTTTATTTTAAGCAAAGGCAAATACTTCTTACTTATTATACATAATTTCTGTCAAGTTAATTGAATATTTTATACAACACAAATATTGAGAAGTCGAGTAACGAATGAAACAATAACTGTTATCTCCGATCACTAATTGAAAATTTAAGAAAATATTGACTCCCTCTCAAATATCGGTCGAATAATTACAGCAGATAATTTAGCGCACACTGCAATGAATATAATTACAGAAAGAAATCGTGTTGCTTCAGAAGAAATCATTGTGTTTGAAAATTTCCAATAAATTAAATACAAGATAAATGCTTGGATGCATATTTTGCTATTTTTTCATGAGTACTTACCGGTATATTTTTACGAGCCTAAAACTTCGAAGTATACTGTTGAATCCTATAGATAAGTATAAAAAGTCGAGGGGCAGCAGGCACAGGATGTCCATGTAAAACGTAGTGCTGTTTGTATAGTGATTCCTTAGCTTCGTCGCGTCGGTCTGCAACACACCGTCCTCTAGGTATCCCGTTCGTATGTGAAACACTATGTCCAGTACGTATAAAAAATCGGAAAAGTAGTCCAAGCAGAACCACACCCAACGCGTTTCACCTGCAGCACCATAAAAATTTACATTCCTTTTTAAGCGTCAGTATAATATTAAAATATAGTGAACAGATTTTCGTTTATTATTATTTTTCACATAACTATTTTAAATAAACTCAGCTGAAATTCTGATCTAATAACAAATTAATTGTAAATGTTATAAAAATGATTATTTCAAATTATGGAAACGTTGGAAAGAAAATTTGTATTCAATTTTATACCAAGACAGTCTCTGTAGATGCGAATAGATATGCAAGATGGTTATTCTTTCTGATAATGAAATAACATGTATATGCTCGAAGCGGAATGTAAAGAAATTTGCAGAGAATAAAGACTAACCGTTTATCTCTTGGAAGGCGAACCTGTAGATGATGACCCAGAAGTTGTAGAGAAAAGCGAGCGAGACTACCATCGACCAGTAGTAACAGAGACGTCCCGCAGGATCGAAGATGAAGGACCAATTAGGAGCACCCGTGCGAAAACCCTTTGATCCTGCTTGTCCGGGATAACCCCTGCTACCCCTTTGCTGCTGTTGCTGTTGCACAGTGTACCTCCTATAAAAAGAGAATAACGAAATTGGAAAATATAGCTCTTCTGTATTTGTTACAAAAACATAGGTAATATATTTGTATTTAATGCATTGCCTATAAAACCTGTTGTATGTATTTCTTATAAAAAAACATACAGGCATTCATGAAAAATTGAGATAACTTCGATTTTCGTTAAGCCAGTATAAAACATGATTTTAGTAACAAACAAAACAAAAACTTCTCTCTATGAGAGGACGATTTATCAATAATCTACAATTGGAATTTGTTAGTCGCTAATTTTTAGTCTACGATTTTATTCGACACTCGCATTGCAGTTTTTGAATGAAGCGGATCGATTAACAAACTGAATATAACGTCCTTTTCTTCTTGTAAATGGGGCAACATTGATTGAGTTATACATGGCATCACCGCGACAAAACTAATTAAAAAAGCACGGTGCATGAAGTATTTTGTTTTTCTGCGAACAAAAATTAGATTTAAAACTCGATGGTTTTGCGTTTGGGAGCGTTTAAAAATGTGTCGAATATTTGAGAACTGTCCAGATATTTAGGAAAATTATCTGACTTTTTTGATAATGAGTCTACTATTTTATCCGCATTCAGAAACGTGAGATTAATTAAGCTAAAGAGCGTAGAATGACAGTGACGATAGCTGAGGCTATTTTTTTTCAGATCTGTCAATATTGTTTTTTGACTCCATACCGTTCTTCAATTTACCGATTCAATTACGAGGCACCGCGCCTGGCTCGCGAAGCGAAGGTCTGAAAACGTCTCATATAATCGATCCGACGCTCAATACTCACGTCTCGGTGCCGTTGCAGCTGGCGTTGCTCAGATGATTGACGGACGCCGGGGTGTGCAGATGGGACTGGTCGCGCGATACTGTGTACGGCAGTTTGAATCTACCCCTTAGCTGGTCCCTCCTTTTCGGTTTCCGGCTTAGGTCGAGCTCGCTCGCGCCACGGTTCACGTAAGCACCGTGAAGCGAATCGCGGGACGAGCTGAAGTATCGCTGCGGCACGGAGTACACCTACACCCATCAACGTGTCAGAGTTTACTTCCGGGTTTATTCCGCGGTTCGATCAAATAAAATTTATGCGCTCCCACCGCTTTCATAAAACATTCACAGCTCCTGACTTGTTCGACGAAACAGTAATATATACGCTTGTCGAAGAGATATTAGTAAAGAGTAACAATGCTTGTGTAATGACAGATGTAAATGACAGCGAATGAAAATTCTTTTTCTTAGAATTTCGAAAAATGATTTAAATAAAAATTGTAGATACTGCTGCCTGCAGTAAAAAATGTCGTATACAATTTTCTTCTATCTTGAATACTTAGTATTATTTAATTACTAGTAGATTATATGGTCGATACAGCATTGATCAGTGTTTTGCTTTCTATTTCTTAGTTCGGTGACGATACATTCCACAGGGCGTTAAAAATTGCAGACTTTTTCGTGCGACACAAAGTCCCATAAGGCTGTCACTCTAGTAATTTCTCCTCGATTGCTTATACGTTCGCTTTTATGAACACGGGATTTATTTTATGCTTTAGAATTCTTTGAAAAATTTAATAGCAAGAAGAAAGACTCGCCATTTCGTTATTAATTTTTCAATCATTTTTAACTGATACTATATGTTACATCTATTCTAATTTGACGTGAAATGATTAATGAAAAACGGCTGTACTGCATGATCATTTTGCGATGACGCAGTGAAAAGGGTAAATGTTGAACAATAAATAAATTGCGGGTAGTACGAGTATCGACGTTTTGTCAAATGAACTGCATCGTTCCAACGTCGTTCTCGCGTCAGGTTGCAAATTCATGTAGTCGTGAACGCAGCTGCGGTCGGTCGTGTTTTTCGCGCAGGGCAATACAATCTAGTCGCATGTGCATAAACAGTTTCCATAATGTCGACTAAATCGCAGATACCGTGCCCAGGACGCTATTACAGGGATGAACCGTTTATTCCAGCAAATGCTTCTCTCGTATTTTGTTCATCGGTCGTATGAATAGATATATTTTCTTTTATCTCACCGAATCGACTTTCGCGATTTTTTATTAGACCAGAATTCACTGAAAAATTGTCTAAAGGCGTTCGTAGAAACATTGTACCAAACCTTATAGAACAAATTTATTATAAATAATTATTTAAAATATATTATTTATATATACTATAATTTATTATTTAAGAAGGGTCCAATGTATTCATTCAGAAAGTACTTTCAATTTCGATACCAGCATTTCAGCTCGATTCATTTTCTCTTCAATTTCACCGAACGGTACGTTTATTAATACCATTCAAGAGTCACGTGCTCGTTGGATTTCGACTTACAATTAGTAGTGCGTGTGTAATACGCACGCTAAATCCCATCGCTGGTTGGTAATAACCTAATTAGTATCAAGCCGGCTGTTAATGCGGTCAACGAAATACCCCTGAGGGACGCGATGAATGCGATGCGCGAGGAGTCAAACGTCGGACCGACCTGCTGTTGCTGATGATAGTAATGATGCGTAGGCGTGTGGCGGCTCATGCATTTGCTGCTGACCAGTTCTAAGAGGCTCTGCTTAGACGGTATGGCGGCCCTCGATACGAAGTCCGCGCTCTTCGTGTCCTCGTCCTTCTCCCTCCTGATTCTGCTCCTACCGTCGACGATCCTCCCTTGCCTGTCCTCACGGACCCTCTCGCCGCTGTAGCTCAAAGCGGAAATCGAACCGCCGCTGTACCGGTCTTTTACTCCGCCGCCACTCCCTATGATCACGCCTGCAAGCACGAAGAAAAGTTAGATTAGTTGTCATAATGTTCCTTGTCTCTTTCATTTCATTTTATACTTATTTTAAAAATAGAACCAGTATGGGAACAATATAAATGCCGAGAGGTTTGGATTAGAATCACTCGAATGGAGATTGGTCTAATAATGCGTGCAAAGTGTATCATCAAACGTACTATATGTATGTATGTATGTATGTATGTATGTATGTATGTATGTATGTATGTACAACGCCGCAGAGATCGATGTCACGCGTTGAATTTCCTGGCTCAATGGACGGTGTAATAATTAGCATGGCTGTTAGCTGCACCCGCGAGAGGAAACAAAATAATCTGCTTATTATATAATTTCACAATTTCGTGTATAATTTTATTTTTCAAGCAGGAAGGTTGACGTATAATCTAAAATTTTATTTAAAAATCATACGAATTGCACAGGCTTGTTGACTAAAAGAAAAATAATATCCGATGTATTGAACGCTGAGATAGATGAAAATTCATGATATGACGTAGGTCATAAAACGACAAATTGATGGAGGCAAAAAAGCCGAGTTTTTGGCAAATCGAGAGTTCTGAGAGCGGAGTGGTTCTCGTCAAGCGAACATCCGTGAAATGACTCTTTTCCCGTTCACCTCGCATCAAGGTATCTTGTTAGCGTGTTTTAAAACCCCGTGCGGCTTCGATACGCTCGTCGCTATTCCATTTCGCGTATTTCCTCCTCGCGTAGCACACCGGCGCCCCACCCCCCTCCCTCCCCCCCGTCGACGGAGCAGCAACTTCTTTAAAGGGTGTATTCACTTCCGAACTTTCCCGATGGGAGTATCGTATTTCCAATATCCGGCTTTCCGTAGCCTCTCTTCATTCCGATCCGTAAAACTTATTTTTATGTCGATACCTGCTCTCGTCGCCCGTCCCCGCGTTCCGTTCTCGGGGAGGAACTTTTGTTACCCGGAAGTTAGCGAAAGAAGCAAATTAATAGAATAAAAGTTCCGGCGGCAGCCGCGATAATGCCTCTTGCAACAATAATCGTGCTCGTTAGATTATCAAATTTTTTATTTTTCACCGTTCTGTGGATATTTACTTTCCACAGATATTATTCTAATCAGATTTCATAACGCTTGCTATACGCGAATTGATTTGATAATCGTTCAGATTTACCATTTATTTTAATTCGTGTCGAAAATTAGTGAAATGATAGACGATGAATAAAAGATTTTTGTTCGAATAAAGGATATAATCGAGCTTTGATGTTTAATCTTGAATCAGATACGAGACCTAACAGCATTCACTGTTTTCTTCTGGGAAGAGTCAGGAAGGGGATTGACTAAACACGATTGCGTTTTCAGCTTGCAAAGCAATCGATGTCCCTTTGGATAAGTGAAACGTGTTTTTTCGCCTCGCATGGTTCTTTCTTTCCTCTCGTAGAAAAAAGGCCGGTCGTGGGTACGTTGAATCCGGTCGTTGTAAATCAATACTCTTTAGGAACGGGCTTGCAACCAAATCGAGGAGGGACTTTTATTCGACTTTCAATGACGTAACCTATGGACTTTCTTGATAAGATCAAATTCAGTTATTTTAATTGAATTTTCATCAATTATTATTATTTGTGCTTTAATCGTTTTATACACTTTTTATATTAATTTCTATTAACGTATCGAGTTAAAATACAATTTGCTGAAGATAGGATTTATTCAGATCATGTTTGGAGTTGTACATACATATGTACATATCTACATTGCCTACAATGTATACATATACGTAGCTGCGTGTAATAATTAAACGTTTCCTAAACGTATATTCCTAATTTCTGGGTGAAATATTAATTGGCCACAATTCTGCGGTCTAGGCTCTTGTGTTTGATTGCTACATAATCAATGTATTCGCGTCGTATTATGAAACGCGTATTATAGTATTGAAAATATGCCAGCCTAACGTTATACCATTTCTACCTGTTTTTAAATAGCAGCTTTAAATTAAATTCCGAATTAAGCTTAATTATTTTGTATTTATGAAGCTCTGTATCTGCGAAACACGTTTTAATGCGTGGGAAATGCTGGAAATTTCGACGTGAATGAAATGTTATTTCCGTAAAAATTCCAGTTTTAAATTCAGTGTTAATGTTCTCAATTAGCGAGGGAGAGCGAGGAGATGGGAAATGGAGGGAAAAAACGGAGATGCGGTTACCACATCGTTACCAACTGGAAATTAGTTTCAATGGCAAGAGTGAAAAAAGAGTGGTATAGAACAGCTGATCAAAAAATTCGAAGCAACGAACAGCGAGACGATTTATTATTTAACGTTAATTCGATGCTTCATTACTATATGGGATATTATGTCTATATGTATCAGTGTCAAATACAATTTTTACTATCATTTAAAGAGAATTATTACACTAATTTATTTCTACTATAGTGTGTGTAACGCTCCATAATCCAATTTTTCTTTAGGAAACATATTTCGACAGTCCTCATTCTGAACGAGAAACGTCCTGTTACTACTTTAAGTAAATCAACCTCCAATTTAAAGACGTTTCGCTAAGTATAAAACGTTAAAGCTTTACAAGCAGATCAGGCATTTATTTTAGATCCAATGAAACCTAAACTCGTGCTGGGCCACAATTTAGGTATACCCAATTCGCCGGTGATTAACGTATCATAAGCTTATCTTCAAGACCAACGGATGAACGTGTATGCAGATGACCGTAACGGATTCTAGGATTAACCGCTTGGTTTGCTTTAATTAGAACCCCTTGATGGACCCCATACTACATATCAAGGAAACAGCTTCCCTCAGGACATACATACGTGTACAACGTTTGGCCATTAAACTGGAACCAAATCTGTCAACATTTTTCATAAGTTTTAACATTTATAAACGTAAACTAGTCTCGATAAGCAGATATCGAGATAGTATAATGTATTAATAAATAATGAATTCTGCACATAGTAATTTGCAATTCTTTTTATTATTACTCACCAGAAAATACAATTACATATTATATAACTGAAAGACTTAGATTAATTTTACTCTCCTTCAATATCTTACCCTTCGTGTATCGTCCACTGTGGTTGACAGCAATAAAGGATACGACAGAACGGAATGATTTGACAAATTCAATCTTGGCAACAACGGACGCATCAATCTAATAAGATTAAACCACATTTCCGCGCGACACGTAGCCGCAACTTTTCTATTTCCACCCTGCGTTTCTAGCAAGATTACGGCGTGACGGTGTCGGGCAACGTGTCCGATTTATGTATCCCGAGCAATTTCATTTGCGTCTTCCAGTTCCAGGCTAACCCAAGGGACAGCTTCGTGCCTCCAAATTGTCGACCCGTCTCGAGTAAACACCGACTTTTCGCTACTTGCACAATTGGAAACTCTCGAAAAATTAACACTACACTAACGAGCGAAATAATGTAATAAAGAAGAGAAAGCTCATATAAAGCTCGGGAGAAAAATCGTTTTCTCGAGGAAGAAAGTTTCTCGTTTCGTAGACGATTAAACAGTTGTGCGAGCGTAAAGTGCTAAGATAGAAGTTAGGTGTAAGTATTAGGTAAAGGCTACTTAATAGGAACCGAGCGAATTTAGTTTTACGGGCGAGCAGAATCAATATCGCAGGAATCACGGGTGAGACGTTAACCGGGATACGTATACGTATTTGCCCAGGACGTCATAAACGTTATCATTATTGCTGGCAGTATAATCGCGTATTAAAGCACTTCCCAGGCAGCCGGCGGTAATACGGCAACCCGGGTAGATGCAGTTGGTCAAATGATAAAGTAAACGACGTTACTCACGAAATCCACGACCGACATGGGACTCGTCTTCCGGTCGTTGAAAATGTAACCATTTTATATACGGTATACCATTTTATATACATGAGTCGTCACAGAACTCAGGGATTGATTTTTTTTAAAATCGTTTTTAGAGGAAAAATTGCAGCAGCTTTGCATAATAAACGTTTACATTCATACGATGGAACTTTACACTATTTAAAAATATCAATTTCAATTTCAATACGCAGTTAACATATGTATAATAGTTTCCATGAAGTGTCTAAATAGTTCCCATGCAATTTTTAACTACGATTAATTATGCTTATTTGATAATACGTCATTTTTATACTTCACTATACTTATCCGTGGAAACGTGAATAATGTTCATTAATCTAAACTTGGATATTTTTCAATTACAAATTCAACGGAGTGTAAAAATCTATTGTCGAATTATATTTTGGAAATTTAGATGACTGCTCATTAGATCGGAAGTAGAATTTCACGTAATTTGATAATAATTAGCTGCGCAAGCATCCATGATTATTTTGACCGCATAAACGGCTTTGCTGATAGCGATTCACTTGTGGAGTCGTACGATTTCGAGTGATCTGAAAACCATCGAGTGGACTGAAGCATCCGAGCGTAATTTGAAGATCACTGCTCATTTACTGAAGTTTATACGAAACTTGACGTTCAATTTAATACCGGATCATTAGCTCAATAAAATGTGACAGGACAGACTATATAAGTAACATACGTACTTATATCAAGATGTCAGTCTACCTGGCATTGTAAATAAGTACTGCGAGAAGGGAGGAAAATGTGTAACAAATTTTAAATAGAAAAGGAGAAACCCTTCAGGGAATTGCTCGTAACTGTGTCTCTGAATAATGCATCTCGACAGATAAAAGAAATCTGCCGAGTCTTCCGCGTTTAATACTTTTCAATTTCGTGCGTCCCAAGTTGAAAGGTGAACGGAGAATTAAACAACAAAGTATGAAACGACACCGGTTCTCGTAGTGTAGGTACGTACGTATATTCTGACGAATCGCGCAATATCCATGGGGAACAGAGAGTTGGAACACGTAAACCTAAACGGCGCTACGCCTAGCTGCCGAGGGAGGAAAAGCGGCTCGGGCTTTCCAGGAATTGAATTAAAATCTGAAAGTCAGAGGAACGGATTTTCCAAACGCGATATTTCTCCGGCGTCTTACACGTTGCGACTAGGTTGCTGCTCCGAAATTTATCATGAGGGGGAATACGTTCGACTCGAGAGAAAGTAATGTCGGAGATCTGCTGCGGATCCTTTCCCGTACGCCGACACAAAACATACTATTTCTATGAAATATACACATGCAGTTACAGTGGAAAGTATTCATGTATCTTAAGAGAAATTTATTCAGATCGTACACGCGTAGGTACCACATAAATGAACGATGGATACAATAAATACAAAACTGAGTTCAACTAAATAAAACATTTGCGTAAAGAGTAACTGCTTTTAAAGGACGAATTATGACGCGAGGTAAAGACCGAAACGAGATGTGGGATTGGTTGAATTACTTTGCGAACTTCGAGAAACTTTTTCGCGAGCTCCCCGTGAAGTTTTATAAAAAAAACTTGAAGGATCGACCTTTCTACGCGACGATAACCATCCATTAACACGGTTCGCGTTAGAAGAATTCAAATAGACATTTTACATCGTACATTTACGACCCGAACCCGTTTCCGCCACGATCGGAAGCAGCTTAACCCTATTAGTCGTAATTGCAAATTACAGTTTTTTAATAGCCGTTCTAATCGTGCAGTACAATGATTATCGTCGCAAATCGATATTACGATCTCAATAACACTTCCTGATATAATTGCCTCACCCTTTACTGACATCGGTCATGCATTAGTGAAGACTGTGCCAATCGAATCTCTTAACAATTTACTATTATTTTGTCATTTCGAGAGAACGGACACGTTTAAATTGTATAAATCATTTTTTGACAAGACTTATTTGCATAATATTCTACAGTCCCTAATATTTACTGAAATATTTGCATTTACGAGGTACTTGAATTCTCCCAATAAAACGCTTAATTAAGAATTCTGCATACGGTATGACGCCAGGTACCTAATTAGCATTTTTATGATGGTAGGTATGAATTTTCTTTCGCGCCCTCCCCCCACTTCGTTACACACATATCCATGTACGTCGCTGAATTAGTTAGCATGATCAATACTCACATTTTCCGCGACTAATTCACGGATAAATATCTCACATTTGTGTACGCAATAAAAAACGGCGTTGATCAGTTCGGGTCCGTGGCCTGTTCGCATTTTCCCCGGCGCGGTATCGTTTAACGTCAAACTTTTTTCCAAGATTAAATTCCGGTTCCGCGATCCCCGCCGGCTGAAATACAAACGTTTCCAAGCTTTTCTTCGACGCGAAAAATTGTCCATTTACTCCGCGACACGTCCCGGGGTATAATCTTATTGTCGACGGGATCTTGTTTCGTCGACCGAGTTTAACAATTACTTTCGGTGGGATCGTAATGCGATTTAAGAATTCAGAAATCCGACGTTAAGTCGCCTTCAAAATGTTTCGCATGCTCATGCATGTAAGATTGAAACGTAAACCTCTCATTTTCATTTCCGAGTTTATTTATTAAAAGATATTCATATTATAGTAGTATTATTGAAAATAATAGTCTTTCTACTATTATTTTTACCGTAGTTCGTTTAGGAAAATAATCCAGAGCGATGACCGCGTCAAAGTTTAGCATAGCCCGCAAGAAGTGATAGCGAAACTTTGAAATTGCGCAACTTCCAATCACAATAAGTTTTAAAGCCCTCGCGGAGAGGGTTGTTTCTCTTGCAGGGAAGAAAAACCTCGGGACCGATGCTCGGCATTAGACGAAACGAGCGCCGTCGTCGAACGAACCCGAAGTGGTTTCCTTTCCTTGGAAACGATCTAATCGCTCTTCAGGCATTTTCGAAAGGAATAAAAGCCGACTGGAATAGGGCGGCTGTTCCGGTTACCATTGTTACTCTTTCCGAAGAGCGACGCGAACAAAGAGTATCGCGTGGATGTATACACGGGGTGTCCTAATGGTGAGGCACGGGTTTTTCAAAAAGAGGAAGGGACGTTTCCTGGGATTTTCCGTTGTAAGTACCATGCACCGGTGCCCCGTGTGCATAGTGAAAAGGAACGTCGTTCAAACAGTTTAAGAAATGGAACTTGCGTGTACAACATGAAATTATAATCTAACGAGAACACGAATTTTTGTATTAGGCAAAGAAAAGGGCGGTTCTGGTATGACATGGGACTCATTAGCAAATCTACATATTTAGCAAACACGAGCCCCGGGGACGGGAACAATGGGAGTAGAGTCGGGAAGTTCTTTTATACTAAAGCGAGCTAAGCCTTTGATAGCCTAGAAAATTAATCTTCTTCTTTCGGCGCCGGGAGTGATTATTCATTGTAAAATCATTATTCATTTTCGAATGAATGAGACGGCTTTTTGCAATTCCTTTTTTAAGGAGGGACGCCTACTTACATTTTCTTGCGCCATTCAAATTAATATAAATTGTTCAATATTTTCCGTTCGGTTCTTTCCACATTTTACGCTGGAATTTTTTATTCATTCCCCTTTAATCCGACCCATCCTTTTGCTATATTTTTCATACGATGAAATGTTTAACGCGATCTTTCGTTTTTCCAATAAATTTAATCATGGAACTCGAGGCTTTCCCAGGACCGTAATTAATTCGAACTGCAACCTGACGTCGAAGACACACACTAACGGGAATAACCGAATGCGTGGGAAAGAGAGAGCCTGATGAAAGGTAAGGGAAGAGATCATTTTTCTCGGCATACAAGCGGCGCGGGTTGCTTTAAAATAATTTCCAGCCCGAAGCCGCCTAAGTCGGCATTGATTTATCGACGAGTAGGCTAATTGGTGCCGTTTCTCTTCGTCTGGCAGACAAATTTCTCTCACTGAGCCGTCAATTATACACCGACGTCGGGACACGAGAACCGGCTGTGAAAAAAATGCGTCATCTCTTTGAAAAAGAAAAAAAGCTCGAACTTCAGTTAGCCGAATCAACGTACGGTTCGTTCATCGAAACGGTTCTCGATATACGAATGGAGCTGCTCCAAATTGAGCAGTCTCTCTTTGCTTTTCAATTTATTGAGTTATTCGAGTTCTGATTAGACGAATCTGAACTCGGATAGTTATTGATCAACAAGGTGCAAATAGATTTAATAAATCTAGTTACCCTGACAGAGACTTTTTTTTAAAACAATTCTCTTTTCAGCTTTTGTGTTTGGACGTGAAATTGATGGCGGGCACAGTTCGCCGCAGATTAAGTGAATCGAATGCCGGGAGTGTAACGGTATTCGCGTTATTTTACGAGGATCAAACATTTCGCAATGTTTTTAGTACTACAGCGGCGAACTCACTGTTCCGAAATAATCTTCAAAGCTAAGGAATTTCTATAATCCCGCTGCTTTTAGCCAGTAATTCCCCAACGAAGATTCTGCTATTCTTCGCCGTTAATTGTCTTGCTCTACCTACGTCGGTGCCCTCCTTTGGTTTTAAACGAGACAGAAAGATACCTCATACCCTTTGTACATATAGAGCACTCCACTTTTGTACAAGATTAAATAAATGAAATTAAATAAGTAAAATAGAATGTATTAGTAAATACCAGTAGGGCAATATTTTCGGTTTCGTTGATACCAGAAATAAAGAAGGGTCAAGTATAAATATGAATTTAGACATACATATTTGAGACGCCAATATTGTGCCGTAACACGACGATTTTAAATAAATCTGGTCGATCGTAAATCGGATTACGCGACGCGACGATGTTTACGATACGCTACTGGGCTATTATATTATTCGGGTTGAAAGGATATACCAGAATAGAAAGTACAGAAAAGAAGTGTCGTTGAAAGGAAATACGGCTGAGGGAGAATGTGAAAAAGAAAAATTCGTGAAAGATATTGCGCAATATTAGTTATTAAATCGGATAAATTTTGAATATTCAAAAAGAATCGAACTAATATAACTTTAATAAATCTCTCGAATAAAAACGTTGATGTCATTCTTCTCCTTTTTATTTATTCCAATAAAAATCAATCAATCTGATGAAAATTTCATTTCACGTACAGTGATTATCACTCCATGACCTAATCGTTTTTAATCTTATATGACCAGGTCGAGAAATATTTCCCATGATACAGTTTATGCAGAAGAAATAACAAATTTCTATAGTGTAAATATAACGAAGATACCTTCGGTTCAATAAACTGGAAATTATTTTCAGACGTAAAAGGTGAAGGGGTCAGCGGGGGCGGAGAGGGGTACTGCGATAATACGCGTGAGATGATCGAATTCAATTAAAGGTTTCCCAGCGGCAATGGGAGAAGCAATGATGAAATAGCGTGGAAAATTATATGTATCCTTTGCCAGGGACCCGAGAGGAGTCCTTTGGCAAAGGTAAATAGAAGGAAACTGTGGAAAAATCTAGGAGATAAAGGAATGGACACACAAAAGGCTGCCAGAGGAGATTGAAGAAATTTATAAAGACAAAGTGCGGGCGGACGATTTATTTCGAGGCGATTTTAAAACAAAAATCGTCTTTAGACGGAGGCGCTTGGTAAGCTTATTATTGTTTATAATATTTATATCGAAAGCTGGCGAACAATGCCGGTGCAGAGAGAATGATTTACCTCGGCATTACGCGGGAAGCTACAGTTGTGAAAACTTTAAGACGTTGCACTATTTCTGTAGCCTTGCGTTTGACGTAAGATCTCCTTTTTTATGTTCTACGAATTATTGGAGAACAAATAAAGATGGAAAATAAGACTGTCCCTTTGTATCGTAAAAAAAGTTTTTTTTTTATTTATACGTAATACCCAATCGACGTTTACATTATTTTTAAACTGAATTTTTAAATTCAAATAAGAGCACTTTCAGTATTTCGTAAATTTTATATGAAAATTATAAAATATGCATTTTAATTACGGGTTGATTACATCACAGTTTGATGTAATTTAGAATGATCAAATTTCAAGCGTACTCAGTGGAACGAGTATGTGGAGATATGCTATTAATTAAAATTTTCTCGTACGAAAGCTAATAACTATTTAACGAATGCTCGTCAATTTCTAACAGCCCAATCGATGCATGCACGTATATATTACACAAAGTTCGACGAACAATTTTGGAATTTTGTGAACTATGTAGCTGGGAAAAAGAATACAATTTCGATAATGTACAGACTTATATTATCGAGATTCGTCCTAATTAGCTTCCCAAAAAGGAAGGACTAGAAAATGTTGAGCCTCGGGATTCGAACATAGGAGATAAATAACGAAAGAACAAAAAAGTTTCTGCTACAGGAGATATCAAATCGATTTTCTGAAGAACGTACTATCATTTATCAGAAAATACAGAACCCAAGACGCGATACGCAATTGCGCTACTTTACGAGTCCCTGCGGCAAGCTTTAAAAAATTCAGAGTAATAAATAACGAACGCGAGGCGACGGTACGCAACAGCGCGGTTCGTGAAAGATAGAAAAATTGCTATTGTCCGTTTTGTTAAAGTTGAACGGCGTACCCGCGGTGCGGCTTGGCTACGGGAATTAACAAATATACTCGAGGGCCGTGTGCTAATTATCTGAAATGAAGGTGCGAGCAAATACTGTGGTTCGTGCTTCCGGTTTCTCGCCCCTCTTTGACAGCTCACCTTGCGGTCAAAGCTCTCCAACAATTTGTGAAGGAAGTTCCGGGCGAAGTTATGAGCGTGGCTCTGGTTCAAAGCTGTGGAGGAAACTTTGACCAACTTTATTCCAACTTGCTTAGCGCGGAAAACTGTGTTACTCTTTGATCGAGGTGATCACGATAAATGGATAACGAACGAGGAATGTTCTTCTCGCGGAATGACACAGACATCCCTCAACGGGCCTTTCCATTGTTTCACACGTAGGTACNTGGCTACTATAAGTCAATGGTCACTCACTTTAAGATCACACGAGTAACTATGGATTAATGAAAATGGTCAAATTCTGATTAATAAATTAATGAAAACGAATCTTAGTATTTTTATTTCACAATTCTTCCTCATTCCACTAATCCTGAGGGTAACTACTTGAAATCAGTGTTCAAGTTCATGAGACCTGTCCAATCTTTGGAAACAATACCAAGCGAAGAACTGCAATCCCTGAACTCTTAATAATTGAATATATGGTCGGTATTCAGAGTCGATATTTATTTTTAAAATTGCCTTAAGCATTTTCTATTCCTGTTTATCTCATATTTCCAGTCCCTATTTCGTACAGGAAATAGGAACTTAAGTAAATACTTAAGGCGATCTTAAGAATATACAACTCTGTGTATGCACGTACAAATTAATACCAGAAACGTCATGATTGTACTAAGTACCCATCTGGAAGACGAGAACTTGTCCCATTCGAATGGAATGATTGTTTCATTTCGGGCGCAATACGAAATAGGAATCGCGGCGATGTTTCCAGCGCGGAAGACACTAACGTTGGAAGTTTCGATGACGAGTATGCTAGGTACACACGGACGCGTAGAAGTGTACCAGTGTAGCTATTTTCGAGCGGCAGTCTATATTCAGGTTTATGTCAGCCACTTTCGGAATGATTTCTCCAACGTGCGCGAAAAGTAACTTTGGATACGTGCCAAGTTTTTCCTGGCAGGTTTGCAATATTCATATCAGCAAGGATAACGTAGGCTCTATCAACCACGAAGCATGTCTTCATGTCTTTTGAATCATCTTCGACGGGGTCTATTATTTTTGCATTAAAATGGGCAATGAACAAGATAAACAGCGATTTCAGTGAATCAGTCTTCCTTGCTTTAGTCAGAAGACGTGACTATTTTCTTTAAATGGAAAATATAAATTTCAATAATCAGCCTTTATTTACAGCCACTATTAACAGCCACTATTGCTGCAATTGTTTAAGGAAGAAACTGAGCGTACCTACGCTGTTTGCGATACAAACATCAGTCATCCGTTCTCCCAATTTATGCGTATGTACGCAAAGCGAGTTTCAATGAACTAACGTTCCGCTCAGCATTGCTAATTTGAAAACCAGCAAATGGATCACAAACTAGGTATGTACCGTATCAGCATCGCGCGAGCTTGCTCGATTCGATCTCTTTGTCCGGATCGAAGACCACAAGGTAACTTCCCACACAACATTTGCCCGGAGTACATGCGGTGCATCAATAATCGATACTTTCCGCTGTCAATCGATTCGCGGGCAAAGGTTAAATTCGACGGCATTACCGAAACGCGGAATTATCTCAGTCGAGGCAATACTGCATCGTAACGCAATTTTTATGAAGCCAACGCAAATGTACATATTTTACATCGGCGACGTATGTACAACGTGAACGAATTTCTATTCATAAGTGATAGTTAATA
>NW_017155624.1:883135-888601 GCF_001652005.2 Ceratina calcarata
TATCTCATATTTCCAGTCCCTATTTCGTACAGGAAATAGGAACTTAAGTAAATACTTAAGGCGATCTTAAGAATATACAACTCTGTGTATGCACGTACAAATTAATACCAGAAACGTCATGATTGTACTAAGTACCCATCTGGAAGACGAGAACTTGTCCCATTCGAATGGAATGATTGTTTCATTTCGGGCGCAATACGAAATAGGAATCGCGGCGATGTTTCCAGCGCGGAAGACACTAACGTTGGAAGTTTCGATGACGAGTATGCTAGGTACACACGGACGCGTAGAAGTGTACCAGTGTAGCTATTTTCGAGCGGCAGTCTATATTCAGGTTTATGTCAGCCACTTTCGGAATGATTTCTCCAACGTGCGCGAAAAGTAACTTTGGATACGTGCCAAGTTTTTCCTGGCAGGTTTGCAATATTCATATCAGCAAGGATAACGTAGGCTCTATCAACCACGAAGCATGTCTTCATGTCTTTTGAATCATCTTCGACGGGGTCTATTATTTTTGCATTAAAATGGGCAATGAACAAGATAAACAGCGATTTCAGTGAATCAGTCTTCCTTGCTTTAGTCAGAAGACGTGACTATTTTCTTTAAATGGAAAATATAAATTTCAATAATCAGCCTTTATTTACAGCCACTATTAACAGCCACTATTGCTGCAATTGTTTAAGGAAGAAACTGAGCGTACCTACGCTGTTTGCGATACAAACATCAGTCATCCGTTCTCCCAATTTATGCGTATGTACGCAAAGCGAGTTTCAATGAACTAACGTTCCGCTCAGCATTGCTAATTTGAAAACCAGCAAATGGATCACAAACTAGGTATGTACCGTATCAGCATCGCGCGAGCTTGCTCGATTCGATCTCTTTGTCCGGATCGAAGACCACAAGGTAACTTCCCACACAACATTTGCCCGGAGTACATGCGGTGCATCAATAATCGATACTTTCCGCTGTCAATCGATTCGCGGGCAAAGGTTAAATTCGACGGCATTACCGAAACGCGGAATTATCTCAGTCGAGGCAATACTGCATCGTAACGCAATTTTTATGAAGCCAACGCAAATGTACATATTTTACATCGGCGACGTATGTACAACGTGAACGAATTTCTATTCATAAGTGATAGTTAATAGTTAATAAAGAGGAATGTTTTTTATTACATTTTATTTGACTGAACTTTTTATTAACATTCATCATAATTAATACAACAGTAAAATTAAATTAAACTTGTGATATGAACATTTTAGGAATTAACGTTGCTGAAACAATTTTTCATATATTAGAATTTATAAATATTTTTTAAATCCATTTATAAGAATTTATTAAATCCAGGGTCTGTGGTGGAATAATTAAAAACGAAATATGTACAACGAATAACTATGGAATATTTTTCATCAGGTAAACGTAAATATTCTTTTATCCACAATTCTGGTAGTACAGTAACTTACGAACAAGACTGTACTTAACGCGTGGATGCGTGAGATGGAAGAACGTCGATCAAACGAAAAATGACAAAGCTGCGGAGTACGCTCAAAGCAACACTTTCCTCCTAGCAAGTATTGACACGCAGTCCCGCAGTCTCTTGCACCAGCCTCTCTACACGAGATTCTCGGTGTCAATGTTTCTGTGTATAAATATTTGTCCGCGTCCTGACGCCGCGAGATGTGCAAGTGAAACAAGACTACGACACGCCTCTACATAATCTACGGCCTTTGAAAAATGCTGGTCTCCACGCGATAGCGCAAACCGTTGGCCACACGCCGCGGTTTCGCCCCAGGACGTTTTTCAACAGTTCCTGGCAATGCAACGCGTTGACCAAACGCTTTTCAGGTATGTTGATCGAGTGTGACTAGAACGACTAAACAACGGGACACGTGGATGTAACACTAAAGCATTCTTTCTTAAGGATGTATTGGCTATACAGTCAATCCCAAAAGTTTATGTACCTTAGAAAAACGCATTAATTAAAAAGAAATCAGACTTGGGAAGAACAATGCTAATAAGGAATCTATGATAACAAATTCAACATGCTAGCATTGTTTAAGTATATAGCCTATACATCCTTAATTCTATTTCTATTAAACATTAGTTTTCAAAAATCGGTCTATATAAAATAATAAACTTTATTTACAGAATTTTTACGATACAGTATTAACCAGAGCCACTGGATTAACCCCTTGACATACAAATAAAACAGAAGTTGGTGCATCCGAAAAATACTATTTAAATTCTATTAATAATTAATATTAGTTAAGTTACTGACGTCTCGGAGACGTCAAAATCTATAATGGCACGTTGTTCCGAATGACGTCTCCTAGACGTCATTGTATGTCATTGGGTTAAAATACTATTCAAGGTGTGTGTTCGCGTGTGTTCAACTTCGGAACTCACAAGGGACTTATAAGCCCGAAATTACACGAGCCCATCTATAAATTGATGGATCCCCAATCGTTCCAGCGACAACAATCCGGATTATCATATCCCTTCGGACATGTTTTATGGAAGTGTTGTTGTAAACGCGACAAAGCCGGCGGAGGAACGTTTTGCTGTGTAATTTACTCGTCCGGGTGAAATTGGCTCGTCGAGATAATGGGCTATTCGTGCCTGCCGGCCGCGGCTGCCGGTTAAAACTATGCACTCGCGTACGTTTCGAAGTCACACGCCCGTGACAGATATCCACACTCGCCCGTGACCATTGAACGTTCATTTATTCATCTGATTTTACGGCCGATTCCGATGGATACGGTCTAACGTGAGAATGATTGTATTTTTACAAAAAAAAAAATCCTTTCCACGAGATAGTCTCCGAATCAAAAGCCGATCCCATCGACGAGCTCTACTTTTATCGGAGCTGTGATCGTTCCCGCGGCACGTGATCGACCCCAAACAATGGCCTACCCCTGGCAATCGAGGGGGCGCCGAGTTATCGCTCGGATCCGAGAGTGCTCGCCATTTGATTTCCACCTGACGTTCGCCGGGTAATCCGTTAAGGGGGCTGGTTTCGCAAACGATCGACACGGCAGATACCGTTCCCGCCATGAAATACCTAACGCGGCAAACCAAACAGAGGCCCGGTTGCATAAATTGCCTCACGGTTTAGGTCCGTTCCCGCCGCCTTGATCTCTGTGTAGAACGCGAACCGGTAGCGACTATTCGTGAGTAAAGATACTTACTAACCATGTTTTCGCTTACTCGAACTATTTGGTAAATATGAAGTATCGGGTCTTACGTGATAAGGTTGCGGTAAAAGGTGCTGCTTCGACATCCGCGATAAGGATTTCAATCAATTTTTATAAAATATGATCAAGTATCTGTAATGATTTGACGCTCCCAAAATCCTCCTGGTTACGAACTTACTCTTAAGGAAAATATAAAATTCTAGATTCTTTATTAACACTAGATTGCCCAAGGAAGTCACTTTGACTGCTTTTGGGCAAATGTACAAATAATAATGCATAAATTATTTTTTTCCAAGTGAAGTAAATTTTTTTTTTTTTGTTAACATTTACTAATAACTTGTTATATGACTGTAAATAATATAAAAAATATTAAAAATTAATTTTAGACAAATCTCTTTACACATTATTCTTTCACAATGCAGTCATTTTGACTGCTTTTGGGCAATATAGGTATATACTAAGTTTCAGTCTTTCTAGTGTTAATAAAACTGCATACTCTATGCATTATGGAATTATTACATATGCAATTGTATTTTAAATAAACCACACTAGTAATGTTGATGGAGGTTTACAATTGATCTTAGTATTAGAAAAGCTATTGACACCAAGGGTGAACTTTAACTATAGACTGTAGAGGAGAGGAATGATACTTGACCTCATCTTTTCTCTTTTAAGTGTTCAGTGCTTATCGCCAGCACAATGCCTTTTAACCCTCGGACGGTCTATCGATAAAGTGCATGCAAGTGGTGATTATCGTTATTCTTCCTATGCTACTATCATTATAGAAGTCTTCGAGAAGACGCAAGTGCATCAGCAACGACCAAAATCAATCAATCGCTCGAGGCCACTTTCTCAACTATAGATGACATTACGACACTTGTTGCACAATCTTGATCAGTGCTTTGTAACATCAGGATAATGCCTGCATTACATGTATAAAAGCCTATTCCTTAACTGTCGCGTTCTGTAGCTCACGTGCTAGCATTCTGCTTGGCACGGATCGATCCGGTAGATACATTCTGAGCTTCACGGCGTGGATCTCCCATAGGGTATCGTTAAATCCACGTAGATCGTTAAATTTTCACCTTCTCGCGAGAACGTTTCTCGTAAGCGGGCGCGCCGCAGCATAACGAACCAGATCGATCTTTTCCGATTTAGCGCGGCTTCCCTTGCTCCTCGAATGAGCAGTCGTTGGACCTGTTAAGGAGAACATTCCGCGACGGTGTAACGACTTTGCAGAGCGAGAAAAATTTAGAGTCCATTTAGATGCGGCGCGGTACGCGTGGCTGAGAGCGAAGAAAAAAGAAAGAATTAAACTGCCGGGAGCAAGAAACAGCACCGGGGCGTTACTTTTATAGAGGATTTCAGAACGCGCGATATTAATAAATTTTTAGCTGCAGCCAACCCTCAGAAGTCGTATATTTTTATACGGAAATTTATGTAGCTACGTGTAAGCTGGTTTAACGAATTTTTTTACAAGTACAAACAACATCAATATTAATTATAATATGTTTGCTAATGATTTATTTTACTTTGAATTGCAAAATAAATTATTGAATGACGAAGTTCACATATTAAGAGGAATGCATAAGAACAGCAAACATAAAGTATTCTATGAAAGACGTTGGAATACTTTATCGCGAGCCGACCTGTGCAGGCTAAAAGTTTTCCACTATAAGTCCTCAAATACCTTCGCGAGTCGGTGCACTCTTTTATACATATTTGCTTACGAGATTCCCATTCGAGCAGTCGCCTCTATGAAACTGTAACTTTGTATTCAAAGATGAAACTCGGTACTATGCGTTGCCGCGCACGCCGCGCCGCGTGTAAGTACGTGCATGGGGTGCAAGGTCGCGTTTCCTCGGGCAAAGCTCCCTTGAAATAGGCTGAAGTTCCATTTTTACGATTCCCCCCTGGCTTCCACCAAGTTCGATGAATAGAACAGCTGACGCACTTCGCTGAGAATCGTTACCGAGGTATTATGATTCAATTAAGCCGGGGAAAGTGGAGGACCAGTGGCTTCGACTAAAGTTAGGGCCGAGTGGTAGATAAGAAAGCGGGAACCAGACGATAATGAGAGTTGCCGCCGACCCCGCCGCAGCCGCCGCCGCCTCGCAAACTACGTTAAAAGTGGATGAGGACACTCTTTCGAAGGCGTTAGAAAAAAAGAACCGTTTGATGCTTGTACGATAGATAGTGCTCGATAAATGGGAAGTGTCCAATTAGCAGCAGTTGAAGGGTCAATCGTGGTAAAGTTAGACGCCAGCTGGAT
>NW_017155624.1:890453-890915 GCF_001652005.2 Ceratina calcarata
ATCAATCTAGATTTATGATATAAAAATTTTTTGTAATATTTGTCTCGTTAAAGTATGATATCCAATATTGACAAATAGACGTATAAACGCACTGAGTTCTATACGTAGCCGCAAGTGTATCCATCCCCTTAACCACAGTTCGCTGGTCAATTGACCAACGGATTTCGATCCGTAACGGAGTAATTCGTAGCGAGACACGGCTTCACAGGCGTTCATTCGCTAGAATCGCATATACACACTCGGCCAGGCCATTGATACAAATTCGTTATCACCGGTGTCGTGCGTTCGACAGTTATGAGTCGGCGTGCGCGTAAACAAGATGTGTTTCGATTCTCTCAACGAGCGTTACCGTTTAAAGCTTACTGTGTCATCATTGCTCGTGACATTTCACGCTTCTTTAAAATGAAAACTAACCCATTTTTATAGGACATATCTCATCGAAATTATATTTCGATTATTTCA